>NW_011106997.1:0-544 GCF_000146605.3 Meleagris gallopavo
ATAAATCCTCTCTCTGAAAGACACAATTCCCCAAATTCAATTTCCTCCCCTTCTTTACAGCCAAGTGAATAGATTCATATGCAGGCTGCAAAAACTTACATTGAGACGCACGGCCAGATGGTTCATAGGTGGGTACATGCTCAGGGCCAGCTCATCAACGCTAGAATAGAAGACAGGGGTGCCAGGGGTGCAATGGAAGAAAACCCCACCTGCACAATCCACAGATCCTGGTCAAATCCTACATCCACCCTCAATGCAAGTCAGGTATGGAATGACAAGGAGACAGCACTGGTTATACCCATGGAATATTTTACAACACCTCCTCAGGCGTCTGTGTGCAACTCCCACCTTCTAGCCATAGTCACAACTCCACTCTAAGCAGTAGCACATGTTCCTTTCCTGACATGCAAAACTCTCAACAGCCTATGATATAACAGTCTTCATATTTGTTTCCACCACCTGGCCACAACTTAAGTATCAGAAAGGTTTTTCCAGTCTGTTTTCTAGACCTCAAGTAAACAGGGACTACTCTGAAGCACAAAGA
>NW_011106998.1:0-661 GCF_000146605.3 Meleagris gallopavo
GATACAGTTATGCTGTCCGCTTTCTTTACTATGACTGTTGAGATTGAGGCAGTGTTCTGTAATGAGACCACACAAACAGATGTGCTGATTGACAGCTCTTAATTTAGCAATGAAAATGCTGGCTGAAGGCACATTTTGTTCCAGCTTGATATTCAGATTGCTTGTGCACATGAAGACATTAGATTTAGCTTATACTATAGAACATTATTGTTCTTTTTCTCTATTCAATTATATATTAGTTTTCAGAAATCCATTTCATTATGTTTATTAGGATTGGTGTACACAGGTTTTTTTTAACAATGATTGCAATGTGGTTTATAGCAATAAAATACTGTTTTTTAATATGTGTTTTTGATGGAAAAAAGGACTTAGTATGTTTTTATAAGCTAATCTGAAAAAATCACAGAAAATTTTGCATTATAGATTTATTAGACCGCTATCAGTGATGCACGGAATGACTGAGCAGGGTTTTCTTCCAAATTATAATAAACAACATTTGAACTGTATCCTGGCCTGCATCAAAAGAAGCAGCTCAGCCAAGGGAGATAATTCTCCCCCTCTTCTCTGCTTGCAAAGCTCCACCTGGAGCATTCATTCAGCTCTGGATGAACAGATAACAACATAAGATGGACATGGACCTGTTGGAGCAGGTCCAGAGGGT
>NW_011106999.1:0-564 GCF_000146605.3 Meleagris gallopavo
CAAGTACACCAGAACTGCAATATACATTGGATAAAACATGCAAAAAAGGAACAATTAGTGAGTACAGAAAGGAAATATAGTTGACCAAACTGAAAGCAGTATCAGTGTAAAATCTGATTCAAATGTCACCAGATTTACATTCTGCTCAACACAGACAATGAATGAAGATCTAAACAGTGGCAGATGAAGATCAAATACAGTGAGTTTGTGAAATGGAAGCTGACTGAGATGCATGTGAATGAAAACACTGATTACTCTTGCTACCGTGACATGACTTCTGTTGTACGTGTACA
Organism: Meleagris gallopavo; assembly: GCF_000146605.3. Taxonomy (NCBI): domain Eukaryota; kingdom Metazoa; phylum Chordata; class Aves; order Galliformes; family Phasianidae; genus Meleagris; species Meleagris gallopavo. The sequence continues at coordinate 294 of NW_011106999.1, forward strand.
TAGTTAACTCTTCTTAAGAAACTCCCTGTAGTGATTGTGCAAAGCATACTACAGTCATGACACTGATTTAAGAAAATAACAAAACAGAGCAAAAATGGTAACTATAAATGAAAAAAAAGACAAAACATCTAGATACCTTATCTATAATTGCTCTTCAGAAATAAAAGAAAAAAGGTAAGAAAAGTTCAAATGTGTCAGAGGTGCTCTAGTAGGAGTAGGACCTAAGAGAACTAATACAGACTGGGAATGACTTCTGCAGACATAGAGGCCT
>NW_011107000.1:0-507 GCF_000146605.3 Meleagris gallopavo
TATTGGTTTTCTTAATACTTAAGAGCATTTTTTTTGTCCATGTAATAGTCTCAATGAAAATAAAGAAATCTTTACTCTAAGAGACAGAAAACAAAATCTCTGAAAGGTAGAAATAAAATAACACAAATTATGGTATGGAATAGAGTCACTTTTAGTATTAACTGTCAAAATCAGAATGGAATCCTGAGAAAAGGATTCAAGCCTTCCTACAGGTAAGAGCGACTGTCACCGTGACATGAATACATGACATGACTTAGTGGGAAGTAAACGTCACAAAAAGACAGTGGTGCTGGCCATACAACAAAAATTGGAGGCACTTTTTCCACTTGCTCACTTTCTTTGCCTGTGCTTCTGAGTTAGACAATGGTTTGAATGGTAAGATGACAAGAGATATCTGCAGCACTTTGTGAGAAACATCTGAAGACATACTAATAGTCACGGACACAAGTCAAGAATGCTATACTCTACAATGAAGAAAAATCATTTTCAACAAGCTGAATTTCATTA
>NW_011107001.1:0-503 GCF_000146605.3 Meleagris gallopavo
CAAAGACAAAGACAAAGACAAAGACAAAGACAAAGACAAAGACAAAGACAAAGACAAAGACAAAGAAAAGAAAAGAAAAGAAAAGAAAAGAAAAGAAAAGAAAAGAAAAGAAAAGAAAAGGAAAGAAAGAAAAGAATAAGAAAAAAAGAAAAAAAGAAAAGAAAAGAAAGAGATGGAATAACAGATAAGAGCTTTAAATTGATTTTATGGTAGGTGATACCATGTCTGTCCACTTAAATTATAAATTAGATTTACAAAGGTATTTAGGTCCCCTCTCAGTCAGAGAAACATCAGTGCATATCTGTATATACGTAGTTAACACCAAGGCTGTCATTTCCTTGCTTGTGGTGTTTTCCTCTTCCACAAGAGGTATGCTCTCTTTTTCTCCTGGAGCCTCAGAAAAATTTTGCTGTTCATCCACGCCAGTCTTCTTGCCTGCTGAATCATCTTACAGCACACAGAGACTTCCTGCTCTGGCACCTTTAAGTCTTCCTTCTTGAGGA
>NW_011107002.1:0-513 GCF_000146605.3 Meleagris gallopavo
CGTTCATTTCTTATGTCTCCTGTTGAACACGCTCGCTGAGGTGCTCTGGGCTTGGTGTCGGATGTCCCTCGTGCTCACGTTGCTTTCACCGGGTGTTCTTCCTTTCTCCATTTTCTGGTCTCCCTAGTTCTGCTCGGATGTTAGTGCCATATGTCAATGTTGTCTTTTCTGTTTGGGTTCAACGGCATTTTGTTAGTATTTGTACTGTTTTTGTTATTGGTTCTCGTTTTCCATGTTGACTGTAGGACCTTTGGATTTTTCCTTCTTCTAAGTGCAACTTCTTGGCTAATTGTGATGTCAAAAGAAGAGGTAGGTTTCAAAAACATTCTTCTGTTGAGTGCTGTCCATTAATTCAGGATGGTTTAATGACCAGTCCTGTCCACCAGTAATGTTTTTCTATACCCTATGTTAAGGTTTTTCTTTCCTTTCTTGTTTTTGGTTGATGATGGTGTTGGTTTTTTTTGTCCGTTATTGTTGTTATTTGCTATGTCTCGTTATCCTTGTGAAGGCTAA
>NW_011107003.1:0-449 GCF_000146605.3 Meleagris gallopavo
GGTAAGAAAAAAGCCCTTGTAAATAAGTGAGCCAGCAGGGCAGAAAACCAGCTGCCTTTGCCCCAGCTCTGCCCTGCTTTGAGCTTGTCTATATGGTCTCTGCCAGCACCTCCAGCAAAGAGGGGGCAGAACCCAGGCATCTGCTGCCAGCAACTTCCAGGCAGAGTCAGTGGTGCTGGCTGAGAGAGGACATCAAACATCTTAAAGAGACCAAAAAAGTCTTCATTCCTTAGCAACACATGGGCATGCAGAGACATAGAATCATAGAATTATTCAGATTGGAAAAGATCTCTAAGATCCCCAAGCACAACCCCGGCCCGTCCCACCGTGCCCACTGACCTCATCCTTCCGTGCCACATCTTCATGGTTCTGGTACATCTCCACCTCCCTGGGCAGCACCACTCTTTTGAAGAATAAATGTTTCCTCATATTCAACCTGAACCTGCTTT
>NW_011107004.1:0-601 GCF_000146605.3 Meleagris gallopavo
TTACAGTAATGAGGACAGCACGAATATTAACTCAGTGAGCTCAAAATCCTCGTGCATTTGCACTCCTGGGGTCTTGTTTGGAACACAGAGAGATGGTGGGATGATTCCCACTTCTGAACTGCAGCAAAGGGGGTACGGACTCGTTATGATGGATGGTCAAGGAAGATGAGGATTGGCTGCTGCCCTCGTTGAGAGTGCACTGAGCTCTGCCTGGGGATGGCAGAGCAGCCAGCTGAGAACTCATGAAAATGGCTTAAAGAGGAGACCAGCTGTGTCTGTTCCTTGCTTCCTGATCAGGAAAAGCAAGTGAAAAGGAACACAAAAAGACAACCAGGAGCCTCATATTTTCAGGCTCTTGTCCCACTCAGGAACCTTACTCACTCCAGCATCTGCTGCAGGGACAGCACAACAGGTGATACACCATCCAGAATATCCCTGATGAGCACAGATGGCAGCTTCTTGGCCAAGCCATAAAGGAACCAAAGAGGAGAGGCGCTCTGCTGGATCTCATACTCACCTGTAAATAAGGACTGGTGGGGAATGTGAAGATCAAGGAGAAGTACCTGGCATGAAGGGCATGATGGACGTGAAGGGCATGAAG
>NW_011107005.1:0-571 GCF_000146605.3 Meleagris gallopavo
TTGTGCACTGCGAAAGGACAACTGAGGTATTGGGCCCAGTCACTATAGGTATACGAGTGGTAAATCCCAACTGATAACCTGATTACATTCTATAAAACCCAAGTATTAAGACACACTAACAAAAACACGATAACAAAACCCAGATCTTCATTCCATATCGCATTTGCGCAAAACATAGCAGTACAGTCGGGTCACTGTAGTGCACAAGACAAGTCAAAGGAAAGACGTAAGACAAACTCCGTGTAAAACTTTTCACAAACAGCACCCAATAACTACATACAGCGCGCAATCCTTTCACAGAGCAATAACAGTAAGGAAAAACACATAGCGACAATCATTAGAAAACCTGAATCTGATTCTCCGCCTTGTGATGAGCTACTATCTGTACGATTGCCATCACAAATATATGAAACAAGGCAGTATTTGTTATTACAGAATGTAAGGTAACTTCCATAGGATCCAGAAAGCTGCACAACACACGCACAGAACAACACAAAAATCTATAGGGAAGAACGAAGAAGAAATCACAGAGTCTTTTCCTCTCAAGAATCTAATTCCACATGCAGTTGAT
>NW_011107006.1:0-462 GCF_000146605.3 Meleagris gallopavo
ATGCTATAGGAGAAGTCCAAGCCCATTCCACCATATTCTGGGGGGGAAAAAAAATAAAATCTATCATACTGATGTTATATATTCCATGGAAAAAAAAACATCTGTCACAGTGATGTTCCAAATTGGCATAAATGACAAGAAAAAAAATACTGCTATTGCAAAAACTTGCCAACTGCAATTTGCTGCTAACTTGTAAGTATTTGATTTTATCAGATTTCATTTCAGAAAAGTGATGTCACAGTTTCCTTTATAAACCCTGAACTTAAAATTCTGTATCAGGTCACCTCTGGATAAGTTACATATCATCATTACTTTTACTGGAAAGGGCAGAAAACAGTAACTGCTGCAGAAAATGACATCAATAGGGAAAATCACTTTTTTCTAAAGAAGAAATTGCCACAAAGACGTGCTTGTATTATATTTGATCTCATCCCCCATTGCACTCCAGTGGAAACATCTTTC
>NW_011107007.1:0-507 GCF_000146605.3 Meleagris gallopavo
CCCTCCTGGAAAGTCATAAGGAAAACAGATGAACGTAAGTAGTAATGAAAAAAATACACTCTCAAACTGAGAGAAATAATGCATTAAAATTAAGATAAAATTTCCTCACTCTTGTCATCTAACTTCAATGAACTGCAATACTAGAAAAATTACTGAACAGCTGTCAAGGAAGCTCACTGTTTTCATGTAGCTTTTAATATCTCACAAAAAAAAAAATATTACAACAGTAGAAAAAGAGCTTGTGAACTTCCAACATTTGTATCACACAACTTCTCATGCTTCTTCTGTATCAGCACGTTAGAAAAGTACAGGACCTATAAATTTTACAAGACAATTTAGATTTTGAGAGTCTTTGCTTGGGAACCTTTCAATCCACATTACATCTGTAAAGCATCAAAGGAAATCACCTCATAGGGAGCAAAAATTGAACAATGCTAAGTGATAGTCATTCATTACGAATCAGAAGGGAGCACTGAGATACTAGTCTGACAATTTAGCTCTCAAATA
>NW_011107008.1:0-631 GCF_000146605.3 Meleagris gallopavo
CTCATTAAACTGATAAGGCATACCATCACATAAAACTGGCATGCAATGGCACTGATGCACTTAAAAGATAAGATGATGAAAAGAGAACTGAAAGATTTGTTCTGCAATCTAGAGCTTCTGCTGGAAAATCAGTTTGGAAATATAATCAACTAAAAAATCACAGTTCTCCATAAGAAGAGTGGAAGACTGAAGAAAAAGAAAAATGACGCTCTTGATTTCCCATAGAGAATGGAATAAATCGGAACAGCAGGTTGGGTTTTATTATTTATTTATTTATTTATTTATTTATTTATATTTTCATTTGGTAACATGAGAATTAGAAGCCATCTAAAGACAGATCACTGCATGAACTCTTGAGTGCAAGTCAGATAATCCTCAGAGTTCACTTTAATTTTGCTATGCACTTTGTTGCTTTCTCAAGTTTAGGTTTTGTGCATCGCTTGTAGATGGAAACACGCAATCTAATTCTTTGGCTCCCAGTTCTGAATTTTAGAATTAATTATCTCTTAAATCAATAAATTAGCAGACAATCCTTGCTTTTAAAAGAGAATATAACTCACTCAACTGTGCTCTGCCTGTCTACCTCAGAGTGAGCTCATGCTTCCCAAAGCCTCAGGTCACATGTAGCACT
>NW_011107009.1:0-324 GCF_000146605.3 Meleagris gallopavo
ACATACAAGAGCAATTACAGAAGCAGCAGCAGCATCCATTCCTTCGTACTGCATTTTCACACCAACGCTGTATTTTAACTATAATTTTCCCAAGCATGTTGTCTTAAGGCACTTGAGGCAATCAAATTCTTTCCTCCGTAGAGTTTTACAGCACGTCTCCAGCAGAACTCCCAGCCAAGGCATTTTCATTCCAAGCACTTTTCTGAGGGACCCTACGGTCCCAGGTAAACCTTCAGGGCTGCTGCACAGCGCATGCAGATTTGGGAGCAGGGGGAGGATGTGCATTTGATGGCTGCCACGTGGGGCATGGGATCAGATGGCAAA
>NW_011107010.1:0-763 GCF_000146605.3 Meleagris gallopavo
GAAAAGGTATCAGTTTCTAGAAGAAGCTTTCCAGAACCAGAAGGGTGCAATTGAGAACCTGCTGGCCAAACTTCTTGAGAAGAAGAATTATGTCAATTTTGCAGCTACGCAAGTTCAAAACAGGTAAATTCCTCAAAATGATTAACTGTTATGGTTGCCTGCTTAATGAATAAAGGGATTGGAAGGATACCATGTTAGTTGATCCTGTATCTTTAGTTGTATTGAACTTTAAAACATTTGGAAAGTTTTCTTTTCTAAACTAGTGTGCTTCTATAAGAAGTTGTTATATGAAATAAATTTCAAAGATGTTATCTTTTATGATGGCAGCTTTGATTAGAACTGAAGATTTGCATTGACTACAGGTTTTTTGGTGGGGGGAGGGAGATCAAGTGAAACCCCTCTCATGGTTTCTGTTAAGTTCAGCTCTAGGTGACAGAAGTTTTGGCTCTAAACAAGTCCTTAATGTGTATTTGTTGTATATGGAAGTTTTGTTGCTGCTCCTTAACTGTGTAGCAAAAACTTGATTTGGAGATGAATAGGAAGTTGACCTTTTTATTGTTACTATGCAAGCAAAACTTAGTGTATTTTATCTGAAAGGAAGACAAGCTTTTCTTTTGGTAGTTCAGCCTATAAATTCTAAGAATAGCTTAGGATCTTTTTTGCATTAATACGATTGTGATCATGATGAGACATGGGAACCTTACTGACAAAAGAGCAAATACATGCTCTCAGTGTCCTCGTCTGGATGTGGAGACAGTGAGGG
>NW_011107011.1:0-532 GCF_000146605.3 Meleagris gallopavo
AAAACAAAAGCAAAGCTAAAATTCTTATGTAACAACATGATTCCAAATGTGGTTTCTTTAAAGCTATTACTAGATTGAAATCAAGGTTTTCTGGCAAAAGATGACTGATTTTTCTTGTTATGGACCTATATGGGGTACTTTAAAAGGACATGAGAATGACACTGAGTAGGTTGGGTATTTGGGATGGACAAGGTGAGACTACAAAGGACAGAGTAAAGGCAGGGAATGCACAGGGGAAAAAGTGTATGTGATTGATGGCAAAAAGATTGTAATGAGTACTGTGGGAATAAGAACAGAAGCACTAGACATGAAAATACAGGCTGCTGGAAGACAAACTGGGTGTGCAGCTGGAACTAGAATACAGAACTGAAAGATCAAGGATGCTGTCGTAAGTAGGTAGGAAGAGAACAGAAAGAATGGGGAAAAGGCTGTTCCTCCTATAAAGGAAAAAAAAAAGAACAAAAAATAATAAGATATATTCAAACAACAAAAGTAGAAAACTAGAGCAGCCTGACTGGGTGACAAGGGACAC
>NW_011107012.1:0-501 GCF_000146605.3 Meleagris gallopavo
GTGTCCCTCTGCTTTTAGAGGTGGTAGATCTCTAAAGCAGAAGTAAATATATACCCTTGGCCATCCTGCTGTTTTAATTAGTAGGCAGAGAGAGAATGCACTCAAAATGAAGTTAGTGTTGGCTCTCTGCCCAGCTGTCCTAAGGTTTAGTTTTGAGCAGAGGATGGTACAGCTACAGTGGCCCTGACTAGGGTTACTGAGCAAGTGTGAATCTGATGAAGGCTGAAGTTAGTTTTCTCTTGGTGTCTGTTGGTGACGAGCAAGTGCAACTACAAAGTGCTGATAACTGAAATAAAGAGTGAATTATGATACCTTGTCACTTACTGTGGAGTTTCATCTCAATTACTGACAGTACAGTAATGCTAAACATGATTAAGATGCCTGTAAAGCAGTGTTTGATAGTGGATGCACGTGGGACTGATTTAAAAACAACAAAAAAAGACAGACAAAGCAGTATGCTCATTAGAAAAGCACAAATTACCAACTTGTATGATTGTCTTT
>NW_011107013.1:0-871 GCF_000146605.3 Meleagris gallopavo
CAGCCCATTCCCAAGCCTTAGCAGGACTGAGGCGTTCAGGCGTGATGTGTGGCACAGCCTCACGCTGTCTCCCACGCGCAGCATGGGAGAAGAATGCACCCCTTTGGGTAAAAAGCAGCGTGTGCTGAGGGATGCACCTCTGGCGCCGCAGTGCCAGCACGCGCTCTGTAGCGGACAGCTGCCCAAGGCAGACTTCTTCCTCTGCCCCCTTCATCACGGCCACTCTCCTGGCATCAGCTCCCTTCCTCCGGCAGTGTAGCCGTCTTGCCCTGCTTTCCCTTGCCCTGTCTGACTCAGTGCCCCACAGCCATGCCTCCGGGCCCAGCGGTTTCTCTTGTGTGGCAGGAGGAAGAAGCAAGCCTGGCTGCTTCACCAGAGCAGATGCCTCTCCTTGCTCGAGGACCTCTACAACAAGGAGGCCACATCTGCTGGACAGAGGTTCTCCCGCCTGGCAGCGCTCATGAAGGCTAACACAGACAGGAAGATGGACTCCTACCAGGCAGTGGACTCCAGCACTGGACAACCCTTGAATTAGGGCTGATTAATCCAGGACAGCAAGTCAGCTTAAAGCTTATGGGCTTTCATGGGGTGCTGGATCGGCAGCTACAGAACCAGCTTTTGGCTAATCCAGTTTTTGGCTGCCGATAACAGGTGCATTTCTACAGACTTACACAGTTAGTGCTGACAGAGGGTTGTAAAAACATTACCGGTGGAATTCCATTCCCCGCTGAAAATACTCTTGTCTTGCTGGGGGAGGTTGGTTATGACTCTTGCCCGGGGAATTTGCCTGTTCCCGTGCCCTGGGGAAGCAGGGATTTTCAGCCAATACCCGGGAGAGGCTGGCATAGACAGCTGTTACGGGACAAAGGGT
>NW_011107013.1:21154-21945 GCF_000146605.3 Meleagris gallopavo
TGGAGAGGAGCTCTGCAGAGAGGGACCTGGGCGTCCTGGTGGACGACAGGTTGGCCATGAGCCAGCAGTGTGCCCTCGTGGCCAAAAAGGCCAATGGCATTCTGGGGTGCATTAAGAAGAGTGTGTCCAGCAGGTCGAGGGAGGTGATCCTCCCCCTCTACTCTGCCCTGGTAAGGCCTCATCTGGAGTACTGTGTCCAGTTCTGGGCTCCCCAGTACAAAAAAGACAGGGATCTCTTGGAAAGAGTCCAGCGGCGGGCCACAAAGATGGTGAAGGGCCTGGAGCATCTCCCCTGTGAAGAAAGGCTAAGTGAACTGGGTCTGTTTAGCCTTGAGAAGAGACTACTGAGAGGGGACCTGATCCAGGTTTATAAATAGTTTATAAATACCTGAGGTGTGGCGGCCATAGCGGTGAGGCCAGTCTCTTTTCAGTGGTACGTGGAGACAGGACGAGGGGAAACGGACATCAGCTGCAGCATAGGAAGTTTCGCACGAATGTGCGTAAGAACTTCTTCACGGTGAGGGTGACGGAGCACTGGAACAGGCTGCCCAGGGGGGTTGTGGAGTCTCCTTCTCTGGAGATATTCAAGTCTCGCCTGGACGCCTGCCTGTGCGACGTGGTGTAGGGAACCTGCTTTGGCAGGGGGTTGGTCTCCATGATCTCTAGAGGTCCCTTCCAACCCCTACAATTCTGTGAATCTGTGATTCTGTGACCTTCCCCTGGTGAAGCCGTGCTGGCTGTCTCAGATCACACGCTCATTCCTCATGTGATCAAGCATGTCATCCAGGATG
>NW_011107014.1:0-530 GCF_000146605.3 Meleagris gallopavo
ATTCAGTTCTCTAGTATCCATCTTCAGATACAAGCTAACAGGTTAGGTAGCCAACCAAGTTTTGGTGGAGAGATCAGACTTAGCTTCCAAAAATACAGCACCTCTAGAGTACCTGAAGACATGGAGCAGCAACAGACTTGCCTCCTTCAGGCTTCTGGACCTGACACAATACATTTTCTTCCAACAACGCCATAAATACCAAGTTACTGTTTGTTCACAGCTGACTATAAGGACAGGAAATTGGGAAGAAGAGAAAAAAAGAAAAAGAAGGAAGAAGAGGACCACAAACCGATGCATCAGCTTTCCAGGGGCTTCATTCACAAGGACTCCATTTTCTACAGGCCTTCCTTCCTTTCCAGATGGACTATTTGCATCTGAGGGAGAAAAAAAAAAATAGAGTAAAAAGAAATATGAAAGTGGTAGTGATGAGATACAGTGGTTGAATTGCAGTAATAAATCCTAGGTGCAGTCCTGGTGTGCAAATAAACAGTAAACACAGAAGTATCTATGTGTATCTAGAAGTATCTAGT
>NW_011107015.1:0-535 GCF_000146605.3 Meleagris gallopavo
CTTTTACCCCTTTATGTGAACTTGAAAACAGGCAATTTGATCAGTACATCCCTAATCCTTCACTCTGCCATATCTAACTGCAGGTATGCCACGAGCCAAAACTGGGCAAAGTATGAGTCAAACACAGTCCTAAGAATACTGGTGAAGAACTGATAACTGATATGCTCTCTCCGTGGCACAGGAGAGGAATGCTCGTAGAGATATTCACCTTAACAGAGTACTTCTATCTCATCTCAAAATATCAAATTAAGGTAAGTGATCGACTTAAGATCTCTCTTTTCTCTTTCAGGGTACTTTCTAGGCAATTAAAAGCTGACATTTCTGTGAATGATGTTGCTGTTGTTTCTCACAGAGATATTTGTGAAGTGTAGAAATCCAAATTTGGGCTTATACAATCAAGGAGTAAATATAAAGAATTTTCACCTCTTTCCAACTACCCCTTAGTTTTGTTTGTTTGTTTGACAGATTTCCTCACTTCTGTTTTCTAGACTTGGGAACCAAGCAGGATGCAGAGCGAGCCCTGGAGATATCAGTG
>NW_011107016.1:0-762 GCF_000146605.3 Meleagris gallopavo
ATGGATTGTCTAGTGCCCTTCATAAGGTGAAGAGTGATAGATGGACCGGTCTCTTCATGGGAGGAGGACTGCACCCTCCCTGCTCACACAGCCTGTGCCAACTGCCGCATTATTCCTCAGGAGCTGTGCTCTTCCCACGTGGGGGAGCTGGGGCTCCCTTGTTCTCCCTGTACCTCTTTTGGTGTTCTGCCAGTTTTACTTGTCTGTGACGGGTCCATCGTGCGAGCCTCTGCTCCGAGCTGATCCGCTCGAGGTCTTCCCTGAAAATGCTGGGGAAGAGCAAGCAGCAGCAGCACGACCACCATTGCCTTACTGGACTCGTCAGGGCCAAAGAGAGCTCTCAAAAGTGGGAGCACGGCACAGAGCCCGCAATTCAGTCCTTCCTGGTGAGAGGCAGAGGCTTCGTGTGGCCCTGCACAGGGCCAGGTCTCGGGTGTTGGGGCGGGCCGGCGATGGCCCCGCTGTGCTGAGCTGGCCCCGCTGTGCCACACCCCACTGTCCCTGCATCACAAACGTTGCCATAGCAGCCAGCTGGTGACATGGCAACCCACATCACAAAGGGGACAACCCAAAGTTCTGGGCAGAGCGAGGCTGGGTGCCACTTTGCCTGTGAGTTGCCTGGAGAGAGGAGCTTGACTGCTTGGCTCTCTCTGCACGTCACAGACATGGCTGATTTTTGGGGAATGAGATTCTTCCTCGGCTTGGAGGATGATGATATCTTCTACCCCATCCTCGGGATCATGCTGATCGTATCATTATTTG
>NW_011107017.1:0-427 GCF_000146605.3 Meleagris gallopavo
CTGCAGCAGACCCTCACTGTGATGTCTCCCTCCCCTATCTTCTCTTTAAACAAATCCATAGGCTTTCTGTCAGCTCCTCATCCATCCACAGGTGGAGCTCTATGGACTCCAGCTGATTGTTAATGTAGAGGTCAACAGACTCTCCCCTTCTTGCTGCCTGTCTTTCCTGAAGAGACATCTACTCCTACATTCCAGACACGAGAGCCATCCTACAATGTTCCACCAGCTGTGAGAGCCATCCCACCACATCTAAATAATCCGAAGCATCTATTTCCCTGGATTATTTGAGAATAACCTTTTATTAATAAAGAGACTATTAGCAGAACCTGCAGCATAGGCTCTGACTGAGAAATTGTTATTTATCTTCTCTTTATTTCATAAGTAATCAGACTTGAATTCTGGTCTCCTTTTGCTACTTCCCAGACAT
>NW_011107018.1:0-590 GCF_000146605.3 Meleagris gallopavo
ACAGAAATGCTTTGAGTTTTCTTACAATGCAATAAATAAAAATTATACACTGCGTGAGACAGTAAATGACCCCATGTCTAAACAAAGAAGTCATTTTCAGGTGTCTTTGGTAGGGCTATTTGGTATATTTTACCAGTATTAGTAAGAATTTCATTTGTAAGCAATCCTAAATACAGCAAAATGTACTGCATTTACATTTAGAAAATGCTATTGCTAGTTGTTCTTGTCCAGTCTCTTGCATGAGTTTATTATAATACCGGCAAAATTTACAGATATTCTATATTTACATAAAAACAGTGGTAAAGATTAAGCTGGAAAGCTCACAGTGTATAAATTCAATGTAAACATTCAAAATGTTAGCTACATCAAAGGGGAAAAAAAAAAACAATAGGAAAATATAATACATTATTGTACTTGGAATGGCTCTTCAAAACAGAATATTTCATCTGTTTTTCTGTTACGATATTAAGATATGTCCCAGAGGATTTAAAACAGATGTTCTTTTTGTTGTATCATCTTTCCTTATGCTATCTTATTTAAGTAACCTAAAACACTTGAATCACATAGCTTGCATTTTGTCAATCAAAAAG
>NW_011107019.1:0-344 GCF_000146605.3 Meleagris gallopavo
CAAAGAGGATGAGAAGCTTCTCATGGAGCCAGAAGGAGGTTGGCAAAGCCCCAGGGGAGCCCTGGGAAGTAGCAAAGGAGCCTGCAGCAAGCTGGCTCACGTCCTGAGAGGCTCAGCACACACATAGCACTTTTTCACTTGGAGTGGACACAAATTATTTGCAAAATTGGGTTAGAAAGGAAGATCTTATGTGCCATCAGCTCCATCTCCCACTGACAAGACCATGGAAGAGCTTTGGAGGTCAGAGATGGGATGGAGACATAAGACCAAGTGATGTGGAACAGGGAATAGGGACATAGGACCAGGGATGCCCAAAGGCAATGCCACTGTCCCCATCCATTGCT
>NW_011107020.1:0-414 GCF_000146605.3 Meleagris gallopavo
TTGTCTTCAAACCTGTCCATCTCCCTGGTCTTTCTCTGAGAGGACTCTTGCTGTTTCTTACCAGTTTCAACCACGTGTTCTCATGGATTAACATCTCTCACATACTTACAGATTCATAAACAGACATGGAAGAGAAACAGGTGGTCACAAAGAACTTGAGCAGTCACCCTTGGAAATCAGAATGAGCGATTCACTGGGCATGAGCGGAGGACTGGCACCATCAGAGCTGTGCAGGATGAGGGCAGCCTTCAGTTCCCTCAGGGCCAGTGCTCAGACATCCAGAAGTGCCTGGGTGCTCCCTGCACAGCACTTTGGGACAGGGAAGCACCTGGCACGGTTCAAAGCAGAGCGGGGAGCCCGAGGCTTTACCAGGACAGACAGCAACATAACACCTTCTGCCAGGAACCAAAAAAT
>NW_011107021.1:0-466 GCF_000146605.3 Meleagris gallopavo
GCTCACCAGTGAGTGAGCTGTAGCTCATCAGTAAAAATCCAGCCCCCTCTTCCACCTGCAGTTGAAGTTCATTTTTGTGGCTGCTTGTTGAATTGGAAGGACAATGGTGCTGTAGAACCATTGCTTTCTTCACTTCAAAATATATGTCATTTGCTTCATGTAATGGAGAATTTAACATTGTCATCTAATTTCTCCTTTTTATTTTAGATAAATTGGGGGCAGTCTTGATCTGTGGCACAATTCATTTATTTGTGAGTTATATTTCTCGTGTTCTCTTGTCCCCTTAATTTAGGTATAGTGCAGAAATGATGCATTTCATCTTCTCAGGAACACAAAAAGGCAATTACATTGACCAGGGAGAAGATGCAATAGTAACATGCTCTACAGAGAATATGAGATCAAGCCAGTAGGAGACCTCATAAGATACATGATCAGGTCCTCATGCACACCTTGCCTTGTTAGTCAT
>NW_011107022.1:0-351 GCF_000146605.3 Meleagris gallopavo
AATATTAAACATATGCAAATTTTTACTAGTTCATACTGTTTAAAGCTAATTCTGGTAGGTAACTAAGCACTATTTGCCCTAGACAAGCTGTCAGCTTGTGTCTTGGATAGGTACACTCTTTGCTGGGTAAATTACTGTCTGGAGAATGGGGCCCAGAGAGTGGTGGTGAATGGAGTCAAATTCAGCTGATGACTTGTCATGAGTGGTGTTCCCCAGAGTTCAGTACTGGGCCCCTGTCCTATTTAATATCTTTACTGATGACTTAAATTAGGGGATTGAGTGAACACTCAGTAAGTTTCAGTAGGTAACATCAAACTGAGAAGAAATGTCAATCTGCCTTAGGATAGAATC
>NW_011107023.1:0-788 GCF_000146605.3 Meleagris gallopavo
CACCCAGCACCCATCAGCGTGTGCCCCCATCCCACCACGGCTCCGCTCACCTGCAGCACCACAGCGCTGGAATCAGGTGGTGAGTTTGGGGGCTGCAGAGCGGGCGGCAGGCTGTCCGCACCGGGTGGCTGTGGGAAAGATGGCGTTGCCTCACTGGGGATTTTCTTGCTTTTCCAGCAGCAACACCGAGCTCAGAGATCCCGGAGGACATCACCAACATCAGTGACCTCCTGGCTTGGATCAACAGCGGTGAGTTTGGGGGCAGCAGAGCTGGCGGGGGAGTGTTTGCACCATTTGGTGTGGGAAAGCTGGCTTTACCCCTGTGGGGATTTTCTTCCTCTTCCAGAAGTGGCACCCAAAATAGACGTCCCGGACAACATCCTGGACATGGATGATCACTCGACCGAGTGCCCAGCCCCTGCCTGCACCACCAGCGGGCACCAGCAGCACACTGGCAGCATCCAAGCTGCAAAGAGGAAGCTGCCGCAGAGCCAGGATGCTCCAGAACAAAACGCCAGTGCTAGGCAAAGCTGGGTGGGCTCAGCAAGAACACGAGCATCTGAACCGGCCCACATTGCGGCAGGAGACACGGCCATTACCAACTAATAAGGCCACCTGTAGCCCTGGGCTCCTCGCCGGCCCTCGCACAGAGCAGCGGCAGTGCTCCAGGGCACCAGCACCGGCCCAGCCCAACCCTGCAAGCCTGGGCTGTCCACCAACACCACCTTGGTCTGGGATAGTGTGGGACTCCCATTAGGATTATGTTACGTTATGTTTCTTTGTTATGT
>NW_011107024.1:0-566 GCF_000146605.3 Meleagris gallopavo
ATCTTTTAGTTTAATGACTTTTTGCCCGGCTCAATAGATGTCAGAGCTGCACAGCAGAAACTGAAAGTAAACATTGTCTGGGGGAAGGACACATAAGTGAGATCAAATTTAGGAGATTTTAAAGTTTGACAAGTCTTATGTTTACCAAGAATGTTCTTTTCCTCCAAAAAAAGTACAACTTTTAATCAACTTGGGTATTGAAAGGGCAAAAACACTTCTGTACATGTTTGTATATTTATGTGTAGATTTTGTTCAAACTGACTCAGATCATCTGCCATTATATGTTTATATGTTTATTATTATGTGTATTGCATTAGTTAATCTGCCATTAACTACCTCTAGGGACTTTGTGGTGAGGAGGATATGGGTCTCTATTCTCAGCTGACAAGTGAAAGAATACAAGGCAAAAGCTTCAAACTGCACCAAAGTAGATTCAGACAGGTCATCAGGAAGAGTTTCTTCAAGGAAATGGTGGTTAGGCATTGGAACAGGCTGTCCAGAGAAGTGATGGAGACAGCATTGCTAGAGGTATTTAAGAGCTGTATGGGTGTGGCGTTTAGAAACTT
>NW_011107025.1:0-352 GCF_000146605.3 Meleagris gallopavo
CCGGAGCCGTGCAGGGCAGCGCTGCTACGCGGGTGGGAGCGCTGCCCGGGCTGCTCGCTCCACCTTACGGGATGATCTTCCCCTTTTCATCCAGCTGTGCGCTGTAGTGAAGTTGTACCTTGTTAGGTTGGTAGGTGTAGCCAGGCACAGCTCCTGACAGTGCCGACCTGCTCCGGCCCGGGATCCCAATGGCTGTGTTAGGTTAGTAGTGGTGGGTGCGCTGTCAGCCGGCTGAGCTCCGTGAGGATTCCATGAGGGCCGGACTGCCGAGCCGTGCCAGCACTGGTGTCCGGAGTGGGGCTGCTGCTCTGGCCAGGTAGGAACAGGAGCAGAGATTGAGCTTCAATCCCCC
>NW_011107026.1:0-521 GCF_000146605.3 Meleagris gallopavo
GAAAACAGTTCCAGAAGGCCTAAGAGCCACCTGCATTCACATGGACAAAACAGCAAATATTTACCAAGCACCTGTATGAAGGGCATTCCTGGATGTTTGGTACGGGGGTGGGATTTTTATTATTTTTCTGTCTTCTCTTTATTCAACAGCTTCACTGTTGCCAGCGTAAGTAATAAAACTGCTCAATACAGAAGGAAAGGAGGACATCAGCACAAAGCCTTGATGCTAGTTTACGCCAGACTTATGCTACCCATTCATAAATTGTTAAGTGTATTCAAGTAACTTGGCTTCTCCTGACACAGTGTATTATGTATGTACAAAAGTACATAACAGAAGCCCAGCTTTACAAGAGCATAAAGGAACAAGTTTATCTAACAAGGAAGTAAAATGATTTCATTAGGAAATGCCTCAAGCAGGCAAGCTTGCAGTTTTAACATGCACAAACTGCCTGAGACAGTGCCTTCACTGGGGTCAACATACACACATTGCTTTGTTACAGATAAATCAAGACGACGACGACA
>NW_011107027.1:0-306 GCF_000146605.3 Meleagris gallopavo
TTAAACTTCTAAACTGCTCTGAGAAGAAAGAGTGTGGATATCCCTGTGAAAAGTCACCCTCAGCTTCTCATCCCCAGGTCCCAGCCTACAGCACAGCTCCTGTGGAGAGAACCCCATCGAAGCCCACAGGGTTGGGCAGCTTTGGGGCTGCCTGAGTGGTGAGGGTGTGGGATCCAGTTCCCCTCAGCCTGTGGGTGTGCAGTTGAGAGCTCCATTTTGAACACAGCAGTTATTCTCTATAGCACCAGCAATCTCTCAGACACCAGCATCAGGTGAATACAGACAACACAGAATAGGATTGTTTCT
>NW_011107028.1:0-534 GCF_000146605.3 Meleagris gallopavo
GTGTATGGTTTTGAACTTGGGTCACGGCAATCCCCACTATCGTACAAGATGGGGGATATAAGAATGGAGCACAGCCCTGCCAAAAAAGATTTGGGGATGCTGGTGAACAGCAAGCTGGACATCAGCCAGCAACGTGCCTCACAGCCCATAAAGCCAACTGTACCCTGAGCTACATCAAAAGAAGCGTGGCCAGAAAGGCAAGGGAGGTGATCCTGCCCCTCTATTCTGCACTGGTGATGCCTCACCTGGAGTACTGCATCCAGATGGAAGGCCACAAAAATGACCCCAGGGATGGAACATCTCCCCTAATAGGACAGGCTGAAAGAGCTGGGGCTGTGCTGCCTGGAGAAGAGAATGTTTTGACGAAACCAGATAGAAGCATTCCAGTATCTAGAGGCTTTAAGAAAGAAGGTGACAGACCCTTTAGCAGGACAAGGGAAAATGGTTTCAAACTAGAAGAGAGGAGATTTAGATTGGATATAAGAAGTTGTTTTGTTTTACAATAAGGGTTTTACAATGAGGCACTGGCACAGG
>NW_011107029.1:0-494 GCF_000146605.3 Meleagris gallopavo
TGGACTGTACATTAGAGGGGAAGGAATAGGAGCAATGTACATTAGAGGGGAAGGAATAGGAGCAATGGGTACTCAGTACCTTACAGAAGATCATAACCCATGGCCAAAACTTGACCCATTAAAAACAATGACTATTTAAGTATGTGAATATTATGAGTACTTATAACTGCCAATAGTTTTGAACATCTTCAAGTTTTTGCTTAATGTGTCTTTTATCAGTTGAAAAGGTAACAGGTCACGTCACGCACAAGGATAACTCTACTTATATGTAATATTTCCCAGCCTCTATCAAAATCATCTTCCCGACTACATCTAACATTTCTAAATTTTTGTCTACTGAAACAACTAATCTTGTGAGACAACAAGCTCCCCAGCTTAAGATAAAATTCAGTGGTAACCCTTAAGCTGATGATGGAAATCAAAGTACTGGAGAAAAAAAATATATATTTTTTGCTGGCAGCCAAATATTTACTATTGTTAATTTAAAAAAAAAA
>NW_011107030.1:0-383 GCF_000146605.3 Meleagris gallopavo
ACACTCAGGTCCAGCTGGAGAAGATGAAGACGCAGCTTAGCAGCATCCTGCAGGTAGACAGTGCACTCCAAATGAGGAGCAGCACTTGCCATGTGCCATCAGGGCTTGTGGGAAGCTAAAAGCATAGTCCTTTAGCTCTCCAAAGGAAAATGAGGTTCATGTCCATTTGTTGCCATAATGTATGTTCCCACTCTGATTGCTCTCATGCATCCATGGCCTCAAGCTCTGCTTTGAGGTATGAAGCCTGAGCTAAAATTCAACCTAGTGGGATTTAACATAACTTACTGCTCCACCTGATGCTGCACCTGTAAACAGAGTGGCAGATCATTATTTATTTCCTTGGAACAACAGATCTGCTTCATGGCCAGACAGCACATAGGTAT
>NW_011107031.1:0-1053 GCF_000146605.3 Meleagris gallopavo
AGGCAAACTCTGTGTGATCTTTACAGGTTAATGGATGCTGAGGTGGTCTATAAAAGTGGGCTGAAGGCAGGGGTCTGGTGGTCTGAGGCGAGCGACACAGAGTCCTGATGGGGTGAGTTCATAACTGCATAGGCCTATCCTGGGGAGTGAGGCCAGTGCTGTTGAGTATCTTCATAAAAAGCCTGGGTGATGAGACTGGACCTGACTGTGGACAGCCTGCTATTCCTGAGTGGGCTTGGGCAGTGCAGTGGTACTATCTGACTTTGTTTGTACAAGTGTAGATAATATGTGATGAGAAGAATGCCATCTGCTAGCCAGCGATGCTCTTGTAAGAGACACGGTACCGAGAGGAGGTTGTGGGGCCCGTTTGGACCCAACACGTTCCTTTCTAGAGCCATGTCTTCGTATTGGTTGAAGTGGAAAGAGCATTAATCATAGGAATGAAGAGGAGGAATCTGAGGCTGACATGCATGAGATCTTTATTGAGAGAAACACATGAAAGGAAAGGATCCACTTGGTGATGGCCAAGTGGAAAGAGCACAATTTGAAGTGCAAAGACAGAAGGAAGTTACTGCGCTCATGTTTCCAAGCAGCATGGTCTGAAGTTGTTCCATCCTTCTCTGTTTCATGCCATGAAAAGAGGAGTCATGGCTGGTGAGCCCTTGGGCCATAGGTGACACAGAGACGTGAGGTCAGTGCGTGAGGCGCCTTGCAGGGTGCAGGTGGTTGGTGTGAGGGTGTGGGCGCAGGCCCTTAGCAGGGGTAGCGGGCTCTGCCGCCGTTGAAGCAGCCCAGGCCTCCGAAGCCGAAGCCGCCGGAGGAGATGGCCACTCCCTGGGCGCTGAGGGCGCTGCCCACGGCAGCTGATGAGGAGGATCCGACGGCGGTGTTCTGGGGGAAGGAGCTGAGGATGGGGTCCCGGCAGGGGTGACCACCACGGTGGAGGGCTGGATGACGACCTGGGAGTCCTGGCACTGCCTGACACAGGGCTCGTTGCAGCTGTTAGCCAGCGGGGTGGGTCCCCCACTGCAGGGCGGCAGAGGTCGTAGCAGG
>NW_011107032.1:0-497 GCF_000146605.3 Meleagris gallopavo
AAAATTCCAACTTGTGAGAAGAAAGGGAGAGGGAAAAGGAGGGAGGGAAAAAAGTGAAAGGGAAAATAAAGAGGTTTCTCTTGTGAGTAACAAACATTAAAAAAAAAAACATTTAATTTGTCTTAAGAAACTGAAGTTTCTTTCCTTAATTTGTAGTGATTTTTTTTGTCATATATAATAAGACTACAAGTCTTCTCTTGGTCTATGCAAATACACACAAATGCTGGTTTTAATTTTGACATGACTTTAATAAAATGAAAACAAGATCCAATCTCAGAACAATACTGGAGTCTGACCACCCTGGAGGGTGGATTCCATGGGCTAAAAGCAGATTTTGAGAAGCAATATGATGAAAGTGAGCGAGGTACCTCAATGCAATTGAATGTTTGTAACCCTTAGAACCCCAGACATCTGGCCCTCATTGTGCACAGAGCAATTAGCATTATTATTATAGTGAAATCAGTGATGCCTAGGCGAGTTCCAGGAGTGTTTAACAC
>NW_011107033.1:0-400 GCF_000146605.3 Meleagris gallopavo
GAATAAATAGATCAACGAGGAAGCAATGGAGGGCACTTTTATCAAGGTTGCAGGTGATGCCAAAATGAGGTAGCAGGTAATATTCTGTAGGGCAGCGCCACTGTCCATTGGGATATAGACAGGCTAGAAGAGAGGGTCTAGAGGAACCTCATGAAATAGAACATGGAAAAAACCTAGTGCTGCCCTTGGCAGGGATCACCAGTGCAAAGACACAGACTGGGGCCTGCCTGGCTGGGAGCTACTCTTTGGGCAGAGACATAGTGCCTTGGCAGACACAAGCTAGGTGTGAGCCAGCAGAGTAGCCTGGATGCAAGGACAGCCGATTGTGCCCTGGGAGCCATATTCACAAGGGCACAGCCAGGATATTGAATGAAGGAAACACTATCTTGTACTCAGTACT
>NW_011107034.1:0-361 GCF_000146605.3 Meleagris gallopavo
TCTACAACTCCTTCCCCTTCCCTAAGAAAAAGAAAAGGAAAATCCCTGCCTTGTCTCTCCTCTTGCAAAGTGCCCCTGGAAACACCCTGGGGTGCAGTGTAGCTGTGATCCCCCTGCCCCAGGCAGCAGCTTTGGCAGCAGAAGGCCCCTCCCCTGCCCTGCCCTGTCCTGCTCCTTCCCCCCACACGTCTCCCCGCAGCGCCCTGGGCAGCTCCCCGGGCAGCTGAGTGCTGAGCCTGGCAGGCGGCAGAGTCCCTGCCCTGGCCACACCAGGCCCCCTGGGGCCACAGCAGGGACCTGCTCTGCACGACAGCCCTGGGGCACCCGGCTGCAGCCCCGGCTGCACAGCCTGCAGCCGTCC
>NW_011107035.1:0-376 GCF_000146605.3 Meleagris gallopavo
AGATGTTAAAACAAACCAATGCAAGTACGCCCAAGGTGATCTCCCTTCCAAACTCTGTGAATAGAAATCATCACCACTTGAACAGTTAGAAGACAGTGGCTGACAAATGGGTAAACCACACTTGCACTGCCACCAGAGCAGAAGGAAAGCAGGAGATCTGGAGTTACAACAAAAAAATTGAGATTGACTGAAGTTGTCCTCCTTTTACTGCTCCAAAACTTCTAAATTTCCCTTGCTCAATAGCCTCCAAACTGCTGATCTGCTTTCCAACCTGCAGTATTTTGCAAGGATCCTGATGCAAACCAACCCCAAGGAAGATACAAGTTATCAGAAACAAACACTTACCACACTCATCAGATTTTCATGATCTCCATTC
>NW_011107036.1:0-455 GCF_000146605.3 Meleagris gallopavo
AAAGGCTGTAATGGTATTAAGGGAGAGAGCAAAACCATCAAAGAAAGCCGTTTGGTGCTTTCCAACACGGCTTCCCCTGCTCAGCTCAGCTCGGGGTCCGGGCTGGGATGTGGGTGTATGCATCCCTCCCGGGGGCAGCGGTGGCACTTTGGTGGTGACACAGCCGCGCAGGATGCACAGTGTGACCGGCACCTTCCTCGTGCCATCCTGTGACTCCTGCCTGCCTCATCCCGGCCCCATTCCCAGAGAATGAGTGTGACACCAGCTGGGTGAGGTGGCCTCGCTCTGTCCCCAGCAGCTCTGAGGAGAGGAGCTGACACGGGGTTGGATGTTTTCCCGACGCTTTGCTGTGTGTGGGGCAGGGAGCGGGAAGTGCTGGGGCAGCTCAGTGCCCCGTCCAGCCCCGGCGGCCACCGCGATATAGGAGCGGGCCGGGTCCTCCCGCCGGCAGGGGG
>NW_011107037.1:0-550 GCF_000146605.3 Meleagris gallopavo
AATTACTGGTCACAATGTTAATTTTTCCCTATTTGTGGAGCTCTTTGAGAGAATTCTTGTGGAACTATATTGTATAGCACCTTGCTTGCTGCTTATTTTCCCTGTTGTTCGTCATCTCTGGGGGTTGGATTAAGGTTTTTATTTTGCTGTGCTGTGTGTGGCCTTGGTTTATATTGTGATAAAAAAAGCCGCTGAAAAACTGCTGTTTTGTATGCATTTGGCATTGCAGTCATCCTTGGGCTTTGGAACCCATATTGTTGATACTGTCGGTAATTACACCCTGCTTTGTCTCCTCGGGGAGCCTGGCTTTGGAGGAGATAGGGAAGAGGCTTTCCAGCAGTTCCTCAGCATCCTGTTCTCTTTTCCTTCTCTCTCTAGAGCTCAAGAGCTAGTTGCAACAGCTCTTGAGAATTTTGAATATCTGTGGGATGTTCAGGCCAGAGTGCTCCTAGTGCTACATGTCGTGTCTCAGGTTATGTTTAAGATTAAAACAATTATTGTAGAGTATCACGCAGAGATCTGACCCTAAGGCAGGACAGATCTGAGTGGC
>NW_011107038.1:0-721 GCF_000146605.3 Meleagris gallopavo
AATGAAACTAAAATGTACTATAATGTAACCTGGCTAAAGCAAACACTGGTACGCTGAAAGTAACAAACACAGCTCTTATCAAAGGCTGCTCATCAGTTTTAGGAAGACAATCAGCTGCCAAGTTTTGGAGTTGGACTGAACCATAAAGTTTAAGCAAGCCTACAGTTGTGTTTTGTTTTTTTTTTTCCTCTTAATTTGTTGTCCATTTTTATTTCTTAAAACCCAGATATTTAGCACCAGCCAAAATGAGATGTTTTTGATATTAAAAACAGCACACTTATGTTACTCAACTGTCATTCTTAAAGATCATTTCAACTAAAATAAAAACCACCACCGAAGGAAACAAGAAGATGTCAAGTCAAACTAAATTGTATTTGAAAGCAAATAGTTTTGAGGCTTCCTCAAATTCTCTAGTTTTTCAGAGCTGTTTTCCCTTGTTTTCCTTCACTTGGAGTGGCAGAGAGCAGCAAGCAAACTGCACTTACCACAGAAGTAACACATTCACATGGAATTTTACAAGCATAAACTATTTCTGAATCAGGTATAGATAATCCTGTTGTATATCAAGTGATTTTTCCAGTCACACCAAAAAGCTACTTTTAGTAGTCCTTATTCTCTTAATAGCAACTCTTTACATAAGCTACTCTAAAAGACTCTGGTAAAGATACTCCATCCTTGAAAGTTCTCTGTGGTTGGTTAACAACAGTAGCCATGGGTTTTT
>NW_011107039.1:0-493 GCF_000146605.3 Meleagris gallopavo
CAACGAAACTGGTGAGGGGTCTGGAGCACAAGTCTTATAGGAGCAGCTGAGGGAGTTGGGATTGTTTAGTCTGGAGAAGAGGAGGCTCAGGGGAGACCTCATTGCACTCTACAACTTCCTGAAGGGAGGTTGGGGTGAAGAGGGGTTTGGCCTCTTCTCCCAGGCAATGGACAGGACCCGGGGAAATGGCCGCAAGTTGTATCAGAGGAGGTTTAGGTTAGACACGAGGAAAAACTTTTTCTCTCAGAGAGTGGTCAGGCACTGGAATGGCCTGCCCAGAGAGGTCGTTGAGTCACCGCCCCTGGAAGTGTTCAAGAGGCGTCTGGACGAGGAGCTGCGAGATATGGTTTAGTAGCTTGTGGTAGCAGTGGTAATGAGAAGACGGTTGGACTAGATGATCTTATAGGTCTTTTCCAACCTTGTGATTCTATGATTCTATGATTCTATGATTCTATGATTCTATGACCAGGCCCCCTAAGGTAATTCAATCTGG
>NW_011107040.1:0-601 GCF_000146605.3 Meleagris gallopavo
AGCCTAAATTTTAATTAGATTTTACTGTAGTAAATACTGTAGGTTGTGCTAGAGTATACGAGTGCAGCTGCCAAAACTGCTAATAAAATGTCTCTTTATAATTTTGATAATAACAAGTCTGCTATTTTTGTTCAGCCAAAAACTGTTCTCAAAATTCAGACAAAACTATCTAATCATCCTATAAGAATGATTGCAGAAAAGATCATTGCATGAACAGCTCTTCTCTCTCCCATATCATAAAATAAAGATATATCAAGCATTCCACAATCACAAATTCTTATTTCTGAAGACATTTGCATAAATTTTGGAATGCAGCTTTAGAATCTCTATGTTTTATTTTTACCATTGTATCCTCTTTAACACTTTCAAAACACATGCACGTTTTGAACATTTCTGTGATTTACATAGAATATTTATGGAATATTTAAACTGCAAGTTACACATGAATTAATAGCAGTAGTTTGTAACACCAATAGCCAAAAAGCAGTCCACAAAAAATACTATATTCTCCAAGAATTGGAGAATACCAGGCATCAGCCTATCAGAGACAATATTTTATGCCAAAGAAATCACTTAGAATATCGACATATGATTTTATCCA
>NW_011107041.1:0-509 GCF_000146605.3 Meleagris gallopavo
CATAGGAAGACTGAGAGAGCTGGGGTTCTTCAACCTGGAGAAGAGAATGCTCCGTGGGGATGTTATAGTGGCTTCCAGTACCTGAAGAGGGTCTACAGGAAAGCTGGGGAGGGACTTTTTATAAGGGCGTGTAGTGACAGGATGAGGGAAAACAGTTTTAAACTGGAAGAGGGTAGATTCAGACTAGATATCAGGAAGACATTCTTTACTGTGAGAGTGGTGAGACACTGGAACAGGTGGTCCAGTGAGGTTGTGGATAACCCCTCCATGGAGGCATTCAGGGCCAGGCTGGACGGGGCTGTGAGCAACCCGGTACAGTGGGAGGTGTCCCTGCCTATAGCAGGGAGTTGGAACTAGGGGATCTTAAAGGTCCTTTCCAACCCGAACCATTCTATGATTCTTCTTGATCCCACCTCACTTGTCTCCTTCCACCCCAAACACACACTCTCAGCAGCCTCATTGTGCTTTCTCTCTCTCAACTCCTACGCTCCTATCTGTCTCCTACACTT
>NW_011107042.1:0-509 GCF_000146605.3 Meleagris gallopavo
AAGGTATGTTGTCTAGTGTGTTCAGGACTTGGATGCATAGGCCTGCCTTCCCACAAGCAGTTTGGGAAGGGGTGGCATTGATTTTTCTTTTTCCCCACTGAAAAGAGTCTCTTAAATGGGCAGAGGTTTGACTTGAAAGTAGTTTGTTTCTGGTTGCTCAGGCTCATAAGCTGTGCTGTAGACAGCCCAGAGGAGGCCTGCTGGTCTTGGTGGATGTGAGTACTGCCTCAGGACAGGCTTGTTGGACCTGCAGAGGGAGCTGTTGCCCTCGGAGCTGAGGGAGGGCGTGGTGGCACAGCCCTGCAAAGAGGCCCCCTCTGCTGTGGTTTTAGATTTGTCAGTGTCCTGCCTGCTCTTCTCTCCTGGACATGAAGAATGGGCAGGATTTTAAATTAAAATGCCCTGCCTAGAGGAGTGTTCTGCAGTGTGGAAGGGTCACTCCAAGGCAGACATCCTACCTAATTCCAAGGAATCCAACCTTGAGGCAGCAAATCACAGCCCCTTTGTGG
>NW_011107043.1:0-526 GCF_000146605.3 Meleagris gallopavo
GCCCCCAAACCCATCCAGAAGGAAAGGAGGCCCCAAGAAAACAGGAAGAAGAGAGAAACCACCCCATGGGATGGGTGTGCTGTGCCCCGCTGCCACCCGCCTCGTCCCCAGCGCCGTCACATCGAGTCCCCATGGCATCACAGCCCCACAGCACCACGTCCCCCTACAGCCCTACCGCCCCAGTGGGCACAGCAGGCAACCCTTCAGCTGCTGAGGCCATCGGTGTCCCCACACCCCGCATGCTGCAGGTGGGCTCTGCACTCTGTGTCCTCCAGGAGCTTTTGGGACAGTGGCTGTCGCTCCCTTTGGGGATCGGAGGGCACCCGGGACGCACAGTGGGGCGGTTTGGGGACACCCACCGTCCTCCCCCACGTCCTCACAGCACAGCACAGCACTGTGCCCAGCCCAGCTCTGCTCTGAGCCTCCTACCCGTGGCACTTTCTCCCAAATTCCCGTAAAACGGCGTTACCTGCTGGGCCCGACGCGGCTTTTCCAGGAGTATTTAACTTTGCCGGTCCTCCTGGGA
>NW_011107044.1:0-452 GCF_000146605.3 Meleagris gallopavo
AAAGAAACAAAAGGGGCAGCGTGGAGGCCGAATCAGAAATCACGTATAAGCAAACTGCACGTTGGTTGGGTTGTTTTATTGAGCCTTGCATCCACTTTAATATTTTGTTCAGAATTATTCTCAACAGAACTCCAGAGCTGTGGGGCTGGAAGGGACCTCTGGAGTCCTCCGGTCCAACCCCAGGCATCACTGAGCATCCCCAGCCCCTGCCATCAGCCGTCCATCAGCACCGCTCAGATCCCCCCTCGGGTTCCCTTTCCCAGGCGCACAGCCCCAGTATTCCCAGCCTGTCCCCAGCAGGAGGGGCTCCAGGCCCAACCCACCACTCGGAGACCCCAAATGCCAAGGATCACCACTGGTGGGATTGCTGTGCCATCTGGCTGCTAACGAACGCCAATCAGCTCCTGAGCAAGAGAGCATTTTGGTCATGCGGATGGAAAGTGAGCACAGCC
>NW_011107045.1:0-450 GCF_000146605.3 Meleagris gallopavo
ATTTGTCTTTCTCTTTTGGGAATAATAATTCTGGCATAATTTTTTTCTCAGAGCTCCCTTTAGATTCTCTTAAGAAAATTGAATACTATTTTTATTCTACACATTGTGATTTCTGCAACAATAGAAGTAAAATTCATGCTAAAAACAAGCATGCAGAGGTTCAGTTTTTGGTAGCTTTATGCAATGGTGTGTCCACAATGCACCCAAATTTCAAGATCATTTTGCTGCTTCAACAGCAAAGCTTTGGGAGATACTTTCAGCATAATGTTGAATAAAGACCTTTTGCTCTTGGCATACTGCAGAGCTGCCAGTGCTAGCAGATACATTTCTGCTGGGCTTGGGAACACGACGGGGCAGGGCAGTAAAATGCAGGAGAACAGAGTTTGGCTTCAGACTGGAAATTATCCCTCTGTAATATGGAGGCCACACCATGTCAGCCTCACTTAGGAG
>NW_011107046.1:0-2046 GCF_000146605.3 Meleagris gallopavo
TAAATGAGGTATTTGGAAATAAATGCTGATCCATGTGTCTGTCTCTGCTGCCCATGGGGGGGAGGGGGGATGCATGTGGACTTCTTGCGCCTGCACCGCAAAAGCGAGGTGTGCAGCAGGGACAGCACGGCCCCACTGGGAACACACAGACCAGCATGACCTTTCCTGCTTCTATTGCACTGGGGGTGCCAGAGAGGATGTTTTGGAAGAGCAGAGCCGGTTCCCTCCTCTTGGAGCCTTTTCCATCTCATCCTGTATCCTGCCCTGTCCCACTGAGTGCCCATAGCTAAGTCCCCATGCAAAAGAGCTGTGGTGTGTTTCTCCCTGCTGCGCAGCCTTGTGGCTTACCTATTCCTGGGTCCAGAAAAGCTGAGCCAGCTCAGGTCATCCTTGATGTCTGAGTGATGTTGTGCATGTACCGCTGTGATCAAAAGGCTCTGCTGCCTGATGTGAGCTACAGGATGAGGTGGCAGCTGTGGCTGATAAGAGTGTGTTGAAGTATGCCTGCTGTACGAGAGGTTTTCCAGAAACACTGAAATTGCTGCTGCTTCATAATGGATGGAGGTTCCCAACGGAGGATTTTTGTTTGTTTGTTTGTTTTTTCATATCAAATGCTCTCAAAAAAATTGATCTATCCTTGCATGGAAATATACTTCACTTCTACCATTTTTTTCCTATGTATTTTGTGGATTGAACACCTCTAGTGTATGACTGAGGGTCAGGTAAATCTGGGATGTGACAAATGGTCCTTCAGACCCAGATGGGAGAGAGCATCTCTAAGGAAACTTGACTGCACTCTTTGCTTTTTTATTTCCTTCCTTGACATCAGTCACTGACTGCAGAGAGGCAGAGACTGCTGCAGGAGGTGGCCTGGTGTGACCATGTGAGGCTGACCCAATATTGTCATATGCATTACACTTAAGCACTGTACATCACTTCAGCATGTGAGTGCCCACGCAATGAAGCACCACGTGCTCACATGTTTGTGCAGAAGAGAAGGTTTGTCAGCTCCTCCTGCCTTCAGTGCTGCCCTGTCATGCAGCAGGATGGGGAGAGGGGGAACATAGCTGTTTAGGAATAAGACATCATTAAACTGGAAGAACTGATGAAGAGGCTCCCAGGCAAAGTGCAGTGATAGAAACTTTTACCTATGTTAGGCACGAGCAGATTAAAAGCCCAATTAGATGAATGTGTGAGGAAATGAACAGCCCCAGTGAGGACTGTTAGGTACAAAAATAGAGCCTTTTCTTTAGGAAGTCCCAGCACTGTGGATAGCTGGAAGCTGGGAGGAAATACTGCTGCACACTGGGGGGAAAAATCACTCTGTATTTACTCTGTTCTTAGATTTTTTCTTCAAGCGTCCGTGCAGGTTTGAGCCAGGATATGGGACGAGGTGGACTTTTGGCATCCTCCAGCCCTGCTGTCCTAATGTAGTTAAAGTTTTTGCATTTGTTCTTGCAGGATGTTTTTCAAGCCAACAGCAGGGCCCCAAGACCCAACAGGACCTCCTGAAGATTAAGCTTCTGACACTGCTGGCAGAGAGTGGGAATATGTAATACGATTAGGGCTGTTCATTACCCATTGAGTGCAGTTCTCTGTGGTATAAACTGAGGAGCAAACAGTTGTGTAATGCAGTGAATTTTACCATCTGAGGCAGTATTCTTCAATGTTACTGATTTATTTCCTGACTCTGTTTTAGCAGGAAGAATAAATCAGTGATGTATATGAAAATAATAGGTGTAAAGCTTGGCAAGTATGCTTTTTAAATCAACTAGGAGACTGTTTGTAAGAAGGAAGTGTGAGGGGCAGCTCTGCTGATCTGCAGGGATGACTCCTGCCCCCAGAGTCTTGCTGGCTCCTCAGCTTGGAGCACGGGGGTCAGAGCAGGCATCCATCAGATGCCAGCAGTCGGGGCAAGAACATAACCAGGCATTTGTGGCTCCTCAACATGTTTAGGTCTGGTTCCAGGCTTACTATCTGGGGGCAAAAGAAGAGTTATATAAGAGGACAAGCGTCGTCAGTTGGTTAATGCAATCCCTGACTTGC
>NW_011107047.1:0-2561 GCF_000146605.3 Meleagris gallopavo
TATGGAAGAAAAAAATGGACTTCATTTCACAATGCTCCATCTGTGCGACTCCTTCTACCTAAGCAGCAAGTGTTCATGCTCAGAAAAAGAGGATTGAAAGCCCAGACTGCACATCGCTTCCAAAACAGGACTACAGTGCAGAATGATTCTAGGAAGGAAAACCAAGACTATACAGAAATTGAAATAGCAAGGTGGAAGTGAGTAAGCTATGGAACTGCAGGACAGGGAAGGTGTTGAATTCTCCTCTTTGGCCATAATCAGACCTCGAATGGATGAGGCCCTCAGCAGTCTACCTCACTCACATTCAGCCTCACACACAAGAGCCAAAACACACAGGACATCATAGAACTCTCCTGGGATCTCGCTGATCCATTACTCAGACATCACAGAATTAATTACATACAGCTAAGGAAAGCCAAGAGGAGCAGAAGAGATTCATGACCAGAGAGAGAGACATATTCAGAACATCTAAAGACAGCGTAGTGTAGTCACGTCAACACAATGAACTACCGCCAGATCTGGAAGGCCTCCCATTTCTTACGGCCCCGGGTAACCCAAACCCCACTCTGAACAAAGGATACAGAAGACAAGCAGCCTCTATTCCAGCTTCTACTCCCCTTCTCAATCCAGCATTGACACTGCCCTTCACTGAACCATCCCACCAATCACAGCTAGTAGTCCAACTGCACCAAACAAACTGGTGTCATATGCACAGTGCCTGGCTAACCTTCTGCAGATAACCCTCAATGTTTTGCAATGCTTCTGCAAATTCAAATGCAGACATTACACACTGCTAAGCAAAGGAATTTCTAATATTAATGAGTAAGGCATATTTATGTTTCATCTGAACTGTATAGGTGGATTTCCAAGGATCCCCTTTTCACTTCTGATTTTATAAATGCCACAGGTGCTTTGGGAGAAGCTACAGCTACAAATGCAAACATTGAAAAAATATCCTTAGAGGTTAGAGTACATCCTGCCAGAACACGAGTCTACAAACAGAAAACTCTCCAGGCACAACTGTCACCTTGCATCACATCTTCTTCAGTGGACAATGAAAGAAGACAAAGAGAGCATTTTTGACAAAAAACTATAACTGATAACAACAGTCAGGGCCAATGATGGAGAACACTACATGCTGGACTGTTGCCTCAAGACCGACCCTTTGTGATTTCAGACATTCAGCAGTCCTACCTGGAAATACTGCACACTGTCAACTAACAGAATTACTAGCATCAACATTGTGATGTATCAAATCAAAAGAGGCACCGATTTCATTCAGGGAAGGAATATCACTACCAATGAAAGCCCCGTGCCGAGCAGCAGAAGCAGAACTTAGATAAACACAGCCCTGTGCACTAACAGCTCCAGAACCTACAATCACCTTTGAAAACCACAAATGGCAATGAGATATGACAGGATACAGCCCAAAACTTGTCCCCACCAATAAATAATGGCAAAAATAATAAATTAAGCAGAAAGCAAACGATTCTCATTGGAAATGTTCCGAGTGCTAACTCTAGAAAACTCTAGAAAAAAGTGTTACACTGCACCATGTCCTCTCCCAACATTCGGAACAAAAATTCATTGCTTTGCATCATTTCACCTGATGCAAAAGAAACATACCAAAGCAACATCTCTGTCAGTACTCTGAGGTCATCAACTGGGACTGCAAACCTCTCTCAGAGGGAACAACAGAGGCATTGCCAAGAATTAGTACAGTGTGCAGGTTTGGATACAAGAAAAGACCATCATCACCTTCCTACTTTCATTATGACTTTGTCAGATGAACCAGTGTAGACGGATTATACCATGCACAAAGAGAATACTGAAATAGTAATCAATGTACTGCATCGTGCCTCTTGCAAGGCAGAATCAAAGAAAAAAACAGTGCTGTTAAAAGCAGAATCATACTCCTCCTTAATGAAAGAAGAGGAAAGATCCCGGTGGAACACCACTATCAGAATGACCCTTTGTATCCAGCGGTCCTCCAGCGTTATGCACTATTAGAATCAGCCTTGCTAGAATTCATGTCACAGCAACTCTGAGCAAGTTATTTTATTCCATAAAAGGAAAATTCCAATACAAAACATAAAACCTCAGAATAAACTTCCAGATCAACAATTGAGGAGCTCCGGGATGGACAAAAAAGTATATGCAAATGTAAAATAAATGTTTTCACACAATTTCCACAATGGGCTGATAAACGGAACAACAAAGAATGGATGCAAGTTGAAATGGAATACAATCCAGTAGCGCTTGCCGTAGCGATTTTAGATTTAAAAAGTTGGGTGAAAACGAGCAAGACAACATCCCTCTTGTATCAAAAGAATAAAATCCAACAACAATATTCAAGCATAACATTATGAAGAGAAAATTGCAAATAAAAAACTCTTGCAACAAATATGTCAACAAAGAGAAAAAAAGACTCCCAACAGGTACTGCTTTGAAACAGAGACACAGAGCAGTGCAACACAGCTGTCAGAACTTCAAACCTCTGCACAGAGAATGAAACACAATGAAAGGAAACAAAAAAAAGAGAATAGGAACAAAAAAAAAAG
>NW_011107048.1:0-1097 GCF_000146605.3 Meleagris gallopavo
AACATTGTAGTATATCCCTATAGAGACTTTTTACGCTACAATGAATAAGTTATTTTAATCATTATTTATTTAATTATACCTTTTGGTATAATTTTCAATATTGTGAAAGCAGAATTCAAGAATTACACATTCCTGCTAATTTTACTATTAAGCATTAATTTGATTTGTATTTTTTAAGTTTCCAAGTGCACACAAAATTGATTTGCTATTCATGTGAAAGAAGATACACTGAGATGATATTGACTGTTTTCCATAACTCTCATTCTTCATCAATTGTGATCTGAGTAAAAACCTACCTAAACTGCTATTGCCTTCATGAGAAGAAAAAAGAAAAAAAAAGGAATCCACACTTCTCTGGTGAATCATGAGGTTTATATCAAGAAATAATCTGAAGAATAAGCAAAATAGAAGCTGTTTTTTTTGAAGCTCAAAGAAATGTAATCGCCTTTGAGGTTTCAATTCCTTTTTCAAATTTAATCAAGACTGATCAACACATTCAAAAGCTATTAGAATGAGAGTGACAGGCAGACAAATGAGCAGTGAGATAGCTTGCAGAACTCTGTAGCCCTTCTTTTCACTCACAAG
This sequence comes from Meleagris gallopavo, assembly GCF_000146605.3. Classification (NCBI taxonomy): domain Eukaryota; kingdom Metazoa; phylum Chordata; class Aves; order Galliformes; family Phasianidae; genus Meleagris; species Meleagris gallopavo. Next base: position 586 of record NW_011107048.1, read on the forward strand.
TAGAAAAATTGGAAAAACATTTGAATGAATGAATATTTGAAAATATATATAATCCATAGCTGTTGTCATCCACAGTCAGCTTCCTGGAACACCAGTAATATTAGCCTCAAGCATTCAAGAAATTTCAGTCAGGCTCACATCCCTCAAAAACCTCCTTACTTAGTAATCAGAATTATTTTTAATTGTATAATGATGACAACAGCAAGTACTGTTCTTGTTCTCAAAATTGTCTTGAGCAAGTAGGGTTCAAAACTTTAGCATTACAAGAAACAAAGTTCAGATCTTCAAGTTAAAACTGGATAGAATTACCACCAACCACAAGGGCCAATAATGTTACATAAATCCAATGTGACTGACAATTTCAATTTAAATAATTTCTACAGACTTCAGCCACAGATTTCTTTTTTGTATCTCAAAAATGGAACAATAACATTGGCTAATCTTATCTAACAAACCAGGAACAGCATATTAAATTAAAATAATTAATTAAATTAATTAATTAATTGTATTTA
>NW_011107049.1:0-1284 GCF_000146605.3 Meleagris gallopavo
GGGAAAAAAATGACAGTCCTGCATGTACATGAATTACGTATCAGGAGCATTTGTAGGGCTGGGGATTTGTTGGGAGGCAATAATTTTCAGAAGAATAGGAAGAGAGAGGCAGTATGTTTGTGAAGACTGTAATAATGGTATAATTTATTAGGGAGATGGTCATAAACGCCCATTTCCTTGTTTGTATCTGTTCACACTTTGCTCAGTTTTCCCTGTTCCTGCCCAATCCCACTGCTCCTGTAGCTCCTCCCTATCCCTACATCCCCATCCACGTTCTCCAGCTGTCCTGTTGAAAATTCTTCCCTCCTCTCAGTCTCTTTCTGACTTCACTCTGATGTTCCAAGGCATTTTGTTAAGCGCAGGATTTTCCCATCAGGGAGGTAACAGGACTAGCCCATTGTCAGGGCTGTTTGGTCAACAGAAGCCAAACAGTGGAGCCAGGAGCAGAGCTGTGTCACTCATATCCCTTGCTCAGCAGCTGTCTCAAACACAGTGCTGTTTCCTGGTCTTACCCTCCAGATCTTAGGACTAGTACTTCCCAACAACTTTCATGTCTGCAAAAGCAGACTGTCACTACTCTCATCAGTGCACTGCAGCTGGGGACCCTGTGCTGACAGCAGTAACAACAGAACAAAGTGCCAGGTTTCAGCTCCACTCACCAGATTCCTACCAAGAAGGCAGAGACCCCATCACTCAATCCATCTGCTACTGCTTTCGTTCTGCCTTGCAGGAGAAAGCACTGGAAAAGCTACTGTGATGTGTGGTAATAGTCAGTGAGTAGCTCAGAGTGGAAAGAAAACTGCATGCTAAAAACCCAGCACACTGATCATCAAATTCATTGCTGGTTTAAGAGAGCACAGATTGAACAGAATAAACGAATTGTGCCAGCTGCAAAACTTCTGGCAGATGGAGCAGGAAAAAAGCAGCCTAAGATGCTGGGAATGATCTTCACCTCTTCTGAGGGAGGTATTTCTACAGTGAATATATTTAAGAGATGAAAAAAATCTTGTGCAAAGATGATCCTGCTTCTTTCTCAATGTTTCTTTGAAATAATTATTTCAAACACAGCAGCTCTTAAAAAGATCAATGGCTAGCATTATAAAAATATCTCAGCACAGACAGATCACTGCTGAAGAAAGAATTATTACTAAGGTTCAACTTTACGTTTTGGTATTAAATAGAGAATATTTACAGCCCAGAAAACTACATGTTTCAAGATCTGAGATGTCATTTTTAGCTATGCATTAATCTTTTAGGTTCACATCAACCACCATCATCCATTAA
>NW_011107050.1:0-588 GCF_000146605.3 Meleagris gallopavo
GACCAAGACTTCGTATCTTCCTACTGAGGATCAAGGAGGCAGAATGAAATATCTTGTAATTAATTGCATGTGACGCCAACATGGGAAAAACAGTTGTGGTGAAAATGTGGATGCATTTTGGCAACTACTTTAAACCAAAATTTGTAAGATAAAGTCAGGTCTGAGTGCATTAAAAGGCCTTAGTTGCCTATTGCCTTTGCACCCTCAGCTGTGGGTTCTGGGACTACTCTCATGCTAGCACACAGGTACATGGGCCAAGGAACTCGTCCTGTTGAATACTAACTAGGAGAAAACCAAAATATTATTTTTCCATCCTCTGCACATTGTAGGCCAGTGTAAGGGACGAGGCATGAGTGTACCATCCTAGAAACAACATGACAAGCCATTTGCTCTGGTGGAACACACAGGAGCTTTTAGATCTCATGGAAAAGCAGGAAGAAGGAGCACTGGCATCTTCTAGACACAATTAAAGAACCACAAATCTTATCAGTATCTGTGTTAAGGGATTCATCCATTAGTAGCTAGCCATACAACTATCAGCATAAGTGCAAAAAAAAAAAGCCAGTCTGAACAGCATGTACTACCCTA
>NW_011107051.1:0-823 GCF_000146605.3 Meleagris gallopavo
ACACCTTTTAGTTTTCTGGATGAGACCTGAAACATCCCAACAGCATTCAGCTGATGACTTTACGTGATATGGTGCCAAAGCTTTTCAGGGTAACCCGAGCTACTGGAATTAGGTGGCAAAAAAAGTATCTTTAGAAACTTCTTACCTGCAAGATGTTAGTGAAAAAGTCATGGTAGAACATCGGCCAGTCCTGTCGGCCAATATCCACAATGACTTTGCAGAGTTTGTTCCTGATGAAGTAAGGCAGAGTTTTGTGCTGAGCTAGCAGGAGCTTGGGCAGGCAGCTGCGGATCTCCATTTTGTCTTGAGATGGGACCCCAAGCCACATCTTATTGATTAGGTTCTGGAAAAGAAACAGAGCTCTCCAATGAGTGCATCTTAAACAAGCTGATATGACATGCTTCACCGAAGATAAATACTTTGGTGTCTGAATAGGATAAACTTAACGATGCCAGGTATAGTGCCTGAAGGAAAGCATCTTAATATATATATTATCAACAGCTTTTCAGACATAACTTATTGCTTTCTTTAAAAAAACTGGGAAAAGCTGATCGCCTAAAGCCTCAGGTGTAGCTACAAAGCTTACTGTGAAAGTCAGCATGAGCTGTACTCATGGAGAGACTCCAGGCACACAGTGCAGGGACAGGGCACTGCTCAGCACTGCTGCATCCCATGCCTTAGGCTTCTCTGCCACAACACATGGGGCAGGGGAAAAGGCCATAGCTTTCAGACGTGTCCATGCCTTTCACTGACCATGCATAGCCAGTTAAAAAAAATAAGCATCTACAAGTGATGCAGTTCAAGCTTCTTGGCTGCCATGGGC
>NW_011107052.1:0-415 GCF_000146605.3 Meleagris gallopavo
GATTTATGATCCTTGAGGTCCCTTCCAACCCAGGCCATTCTGTGATTCAGGGTCCTGCACCTGAGTTGGGAAAATCTCAAGCACAAATACAGACTGTGCAGAGGATGGCTCAAGAGCAGCCCTGAGGAGAAGAATTTAGGAATGCTGGTTCATGAAAGACTCAACGTTACTCCCCAACAAGGACAGGCTGAGAGAGCTGGGGCTCTTTGGCCTGCAGAAAAGAAGGCTCCAGGGAGACCTCAAGGCAGTATCTGAAGAGGACCTACATGAAAGCTGGAGAGGGACTTTTTATTAGTGCAGGTAGCAACAAGATGAGGGGAACTGGCTTTAAACTGGAAGAAAGTAGATTTAGACTATATATTAGGCAGAAATTCTTTACTGTGAGGGTGTTGAGACTCTGGAACAGGTTGCCCTA
>NW_011107053.1:0-385 GCF_000146605.3 Meleagris gallopavo
GTCCTGGTCTTTTCTCTGCCCCTAGCTGCTGAGTGGGCTGAGAGCATGTCACTGGAGGTTGTTGTTCCTTCTGTGCAGGGGCTGCAGGGCTATCTGCTCCTATTAGAAGGGAGCAAGGCCAACTCAGGCAGCAGGTAGCAGCTTCAGGAAAATCCATACAGGCTGAAGCCTCCTCTCTTGTAAGAGACTGGGAGTGCTAGCCATGCAAAAGGGAGTCCAGCATAAAGCATGAGTTAAGCATGGGGTTCACTGAGGTATATGCTCTCTTGCATGAGGACGACTGATTTCAACTTAAGTACATCAATAGTTGCTGCTCTGATTTGGAGCTACAAATAATAAAACCTCCTAATACACATTTAAAGGTGTGCTCCTTAAATGCAGTTTA
>NW_011107054.1:0-516 GCF_000146605.3 Meleagris gallopavo
CAAAATCCCAGACCAGGCTTCGATGAGGAGGAGGAGAAGGAAGAGAAGTAGCTGAGTGTAAGATGAAGGGCAAACGAAAGGCATTGAGAGAGCAAGTTGCTTACTGGGCACACGCAGAACCTGTGCCCCTGGTCTTGCAGGGTGCTGCAGTGGCACTGTCTGCAATCCTGGGGCATCCTGCTATTGCAGGACATGAAGGGAGCCTGCAGGAAAGCTGGGGAGGGACTTTTTGTAAGGGCATGCAGTGACAGGACGAGGGAAATGGCTCTAAACTGGAAGAGGGTTGATTTAGAGTAGATATTAGGAATAATATCTGTGAAGGTAGTGAGACACTGGAACAGGTTGCCCAGAGAGGCTGTAGATGCCCCTTCCTAGCATTCAAGGCGAGGCTGGATGGGGCTGTAAGCAACCTGGTCTAGAGGGAGGTGTCCCTGCCTATAGCAGGCGGTTGGAACTAGGTGATCTTAAAGGTCCCTTCCAACCCAAACCATTCTATGATTCTGTGATTCTATGACA
>NW_011107055.1:0-405 GCF_000146605.3 Meleagris gallopavo
TCTGGGGCCAGGGATTAGAAATCTCTCCTCTTTCTCACTGCTGCTCAGCATCACGCCTCCTGCAACCCCAACTGCCATCACCCTGCTGTGCCCGCGGGTGGGGAGCAGAGGTGAGATGGGAACGGGGCAGCAGTGAGCTGCTTTGCTGCAGAGGGAAACAGCCAGGGAAGGGTTAGGAGAGGGAGGAAAAGCAGCTTTACAGCACAGCTTGTCACTGCTCGCTGTCCACAAAAGGAGGACGAGCCCTGAAATCCCTCCCTGCGCTGCGGGTACAGCCAAGAGGCAGCTTTGTCATGTCCTCATTAGCCTGCTGCTTTATAACTTCATTCCCTAATTGGTTTTTGAATTAATTACATTAAAGTAGCAAGCAGAGGAGATGGTGGGAGCTTCCCCATGCCAGTCAGC
>NW_011107056.1:0-353 GCF_000146605.3 Meleagris gallopavo
AGTTTTAGAAATTTACTAAGGAGAATTTGGGAGGAAAATGTAACTTGAGTCTTTCCTCACTCTGACCAGAAGATAACAAACCGCTGATGGGAGTATTCCAGTTCATCAGTTACTGAAAGTAATAGAATGCTTTGTTCAAAGTAATAGAATGTTTTGAACATTTCTACATAGCTCCAAGACATTTTAGGCAATAATTATTTTTCAATTAGCGATTTTCCACATAGCTAACCGAGCTTCAGGTAAACCTACTGCAAGTCAGACAGAAAGACAGACAAAAATCTACTAAGCTTTGGAAGGCTTCAGGTATACAGGAATCTCCAGCTAGAGACTCTTACCTCCACTGCCAACCCTTA
>NW_011107057.1:0-362 GCF_000146605.3 Meleagris gallopavo
ACCAGGGAACCTGGAAAGGAAGAGGAGAGAGGGGAGAAAATGGAGCTCGGCCAGCGTCTGACACACACAGCACTCCCCAGGCTGTGGGATGAGGCCCTGTGCCCACAGTCACATATGGGATATCGAGACAGTCACATCTATGGTAATCAGAATCTGATTATCAATGACTATGGCTGGTACCAGCAGAAGGCACTTGGCAGTGTCCCTGTCACTGTGATCTACTATGATGATGAGAGACCCTCAAACATCCTTTCACGATTCTCTGGTTCCAAATCTGGCTCCACAGGCACATTAACCACCACTGGGGTCCAAGCTGAGGACGAGGCTGTCTACTACTGTGGGAATGAAGACAGCAGCAGTAC
>NW_011107058.1:0-651 GCF_000146605.3 Meleagris gallopavo
AGGCTTATCTTCTTCTTGTACTAAATAAATTCCTCATGATCTTTCCATTTTATGAACTTAAAAAGAGCAGAAGAGTATAAAATATTTGAGAATTTGTATGAGAGAGATAACAGTAGAAAATAAGACCTCTTAGCAGGAAGATTTTTGCTTTGCTAAGCGAAAAAACAAACTACTTATTTATCAGGTAGCCACACACTTAAGATTTTTTTTTTTAATATACCACTAATGTATCTCTAAATTTATAAAGTATATATATATCTTGCATTAAGAAACCTTATCAAGAAACTTTGAGAGACAGGTATACTAAATTCCATAATTCCACCTGAGAAAAGTGTGGAGAAGTCTGAGGATAAAATAGAATTGAAAGGAGGATGGTAACATATGGACCACTCCCTGAGGTCTAGTCTGACTACTCCAGAGTTCCCATGAAAGCAGAGCAGAAAATGAAGATGCAGTGAGCACCCAAGAGCTTTCACTCAACAGATTCTTCATCTGGCAAGGCTGGGAACTTCTATGTAGCCATCGCACATCAGATACTCTGACATCGTTAAGATCTCCAGTTTGTCTAATTAAACTTGGAGAGCATTCCTGATATTCAAAGCCTATTTTCTCTTACTATGCTAATCAACAGATCCAGAAATAAGAGTTAGT
>NW_011107059.1:0-462 GCF_000146605.3 Meleagris gallopavo
ATTATTATTATTCTATCTGAGATTTCAGGACATGACCCTAAAGGGCAGTCCTGAAGGCACTGGTGTGTGCCACTCTGCCTGGGAACAAATGTGATGTCTTTACTTTCCAGAATAAGGAAATTTCTTTTTCTTTTTTCTTAAAGTGACTTTAGAGACTTCCTTAGGCCACTGTGTTAAATTGGTTTACTGCACAGTTGGTTGAGTGGAGGAAAGGAGTAAGCTCTCCTATTGCCTTAGGCTGTTTCTTGTTCCTGTGTAGCTCATTTAAGTTATCTTCTCATGACCTGCCAAGCAGAAACTTCTTTTTAGGTCTTGGTCTAATAGTCACAACAATCAATACTGAAAGTCTGCCAGAGGTTTGGACCAGGCCCCTGTAAGCCTTTTATAAAACTGCTTCTTGGTTCTTGTTTAACTTTTACATTTATTTATTTTCCTTTTATCACAAGTGTTGAAATTCTGAAA
>NW_011107060.1:0-337 GCF_000146605.3 Meleagris gallopavo
CATCCACTTCTGACCTGACATCACAGGCCAGCAAAATAAAACAGGAAGCATAACTTTTAGAGCAACTTTCATACTTTTTGTTCAATATGTTTGGGGGAATTGTTGACTTAATATGTTATTTATAAAACTGTCTACAATAAACGTACTACTGCTCAAACAGACAAAATCAACACCCATCTAATTCCATCATAAAATTTTCCACACGAATGAAAAAAACCACCAGTAATGTTTTGATCAAAATATGTAATAGCAAAAGTAGTTAGCATGGGGTAAAGAATGTTTTTTTTTCTAAGATTCAGTTTCAATCAGAAAGTGAACACAATTTGTATAGAATAAA
>NW_011107061.1:0-328 GCF_000146605.3 Meleagris gallopavo
AAAAAAAAAAAGCAACCCGCTCCCTTTCATGCTTGTGATGTTTCTGAAAGCATGTGGTTATTTTAGTTCCCTACAGGATAATCTAGAAGTTTAGATCTTTTAGACTGAGGTCTGTATTGTCATAACTCAGCTTTGAATTTCATTTAAAAGATATACATACACGTAGCCATCTTCTGATATTGGTCGTGAACTGTTGCAGAGTGAAGAAGTAAAAATGGATCAATACATCCCTGCATTCGTGCAATTCTGGAGACCTCTTTGATTATCTCACCAACTGCCAGTGTCATCTCCATTGGAGATACTTAGAATGACTGAAAATCTCAAATGC
>NW_011107062.1:0-406 GCF_000146605.3 Meleagris gallopavo
TCACTGAGAAGACAGTGGTAAGGCAAGGAATTGGAAACAGTTGTTCAGTCTTTCAAGTGATGAAACGCTCATAGGCAATGTTTCACTCCTCTCCAGTTGATGTTCATGAAGAAAGCTCAGGAAGGGATGTCCAAGCTCCAATACCATCTATGATATCAGATGCTGGAGCCCGTGGCTAGGTATAAGAGGGGAGGCCACAGCCACATTTTAGCTGCTGTTACTGGAAACAACAGGGGACTGGGAATTGTGGTGTATCACCCAAGGCAAGGTTTTGATGTCTCTCCACAGACAACAGCTTTGTAAACACCAGTTTCAGTCCAACCAGCAGAAGCAGCAATCTCTTATGTTCTATTCATTGACTGTCCCTATTACATGCAATTTTGGAAAGCAGATAAATATGCAAAAA
>NW_011107063.1:0-377 GCF_000146605.3 Meleagris gallopavo
TTTATGATAATAAGACATTTCAAATGAGAGACCTGACATTGCTCACACAGGACCGCACTGTGCAGTCATTTAGAAATGCTACACAAAAATAGCATTCATCCATTCTTTGGCATGCAAGAGGCAGATTTTAGGAAAAGGAGTTCTCACACTCACACTCCTTTCTGGCTGTAATAAACCAATTCCACACTTTAGCTTCCACCTCCCTTCCCCCAGTTTCTACCTTCACTTTCCCTTCTTGTTGTTTTGTCAACATGAAATTATAAAGCTGCTTCTAGCAAACTTAGGAACAAAATATGGCATGAATTTTATTACTAGAGCAGAAGGCAATACTTTGTTTTCACTGCTGTTTTGTTGTATTATCTATTGCCCCATACTGA
>NW_011107064.1:0-314 GCF_000146605.3 Meleagris gallopavo
AATAATATCTACATAAATTTCAGTGTACTACAAGCATAGAAGTACATACTTACTTCAATAAAGCTGTACTGCTCTAATTTTATTTATTTGTTATGCTGTCTGGTACACCACCTTTCAAAGGCAGAGTTCAACCATTCAGGCACACGTTAACAAGCTGCTTGTTTTTTGAATATTATTTTTGTTTTTCTCTTTATGTTTGTTTACTCTTCCAGATGTATGGGAATAAAATATTTTCTTTAGAAAAGTATTTGCCCATTTTCTCATGCAAGTAATGCCCAATACAATATGATTTGCATGAGAAAGGATAGCAGAAT
>NW_011107065.1:0-433 GCF_000146605.3 Meleagris gallopavo
GCTCCCTGTGCTTCTTTCTTTTATGCTATCAGTATTTTGCAGCTTAGCTGTCCCTTCACTGTAATAATGTTTATATACCTATATACATATATATATATAGCTTTTCTTTGTGATTTCTGGAGAGCTCTGCTATCTTGAGTTTGAAGATACAGCAGATGGTACACTGCTAGTGCTTAGGGCAATTCGTTGTGTTACATGCTCATGACCATTTAGAAAATAAGGCTGGCTTATAGGTTTGTGAGGGAGTCTTTGGTCCTCAGAGGGTAACTGGTGCAGCTGCTGTGAGCCACTGGTTTAAAATACATTGCTCTGGCATTCTAAAGCTGTGTCATAGACCCTCTTTAAACATGTCCATGCTTCTAGCTAGGCCGAGACCCATGTGGTGCATTTCCCTGCTGTTTCGCTTGTTTTTGTACAGAGTTTCCTATTTTTA
>NW_011107066.1:0-354 GCF_000146605.3 Meleagris gallopavo
CAAAATCTTTTATTGGATCATGCTGCAGAATGTAATTGCTACGTCTTCTGTTTAGAATTTCATTGAATTCTTGCAGCAGCTTTACATTTTTTTTGTTCTTGGTTTGGTTTGTTTTGTTTTGTTTTGTTTTGGAATAATTGCAAGTGGCTCATGGTTAGCACTGTCTATTGAACTCCATTACTGCTTTGGCTTGGGGAATTGCAGAAGCAGTGTGATTTTATAGAGCAGTTAAGAAAAGGTTAAAGTCTACACTTTCCAAATTGCAGGGCTGTTGTAAAACTTCTCAATGTGCAAGCATAGATTCTGATTACAGCATGTGCTCACATAGATTCAAATAGTGAACTGGGAAGATTA
>NW_011107067.1:0-301 GCF_000146605.3 Meleagris gallopavo
GTTTCTTTACTACATAAATTTTTAGTTTAAAAAATAATAGGTAATAGAGATGTATTACGAGTTCTTTATTGTCCATCTACTACTACTTTTAAACATATTCAACATTTTAGCCAAGACCAAAAAGCTGGAACAACATAAAAACAGAAAAAGAGAAGCAAGAATGAGGGTCAAGATTAATTCATTTTAATCTCATAATCTTCTATGCTTGACAACACTAAATCTGAGTGATTCTTCTCATCCACACGAGGTGCAATTTTGTACAATAGTTACAAAATTTCCTTATTAGCTTGGTTTGCTCAGA
>NW_011107068.1:0-373 GCF_000146605.3 Meleagris gallopavo
CAGGGAATGATGCAGCCCAGGTCTCCTCTTGCCTTCCTTCCTGCTCAGCCCTGACTCATTTCCTGCCCGTGTGGGGCCAGGCTCCCAGCACTGTGCCCAGAGCACACCTCGCTGCAGCCCCACAGCCGAGCTGCACGCAGTGGGGCTCTGTACCCCATGGGGACATCAGGTTTGTACAGCAGTGCCTCTGCGTGTCCCGTGCAGTGGGATCACAGTGTGATGCTCACACAGATGCCCTGTGCCACAGCACCTCCATGCCGCAGCGTCCTGTCCCAGTGGCCTCAGGGACGTTTCTTCGGGCCTGGGGCTGCATTAGGGATGTGGAGGAAGGTTGGGAGGGTGGAGGCCCTGACCACAGCCACTGGGAGCTGTG
>NW_011107069.1:0-463 GCF_000146605.3 Meleagris gallopavo
GATTTCATAATAAGTTTTCTATGCAGCTGGGATAAAAATGCCAAACAGAATCAGAAAACAATCAGTCAGAGAAACTCGGCGCCGCCGATGAGCGAGCGGCCTGTAACAGTTCAGTGCTCAGGAAGATTGAGGCTCTACATCCAGCCCTATCCTGCCCTCCCTGGCATGGGAACAGTGGGGCAGGGTGGTGGGAAGGTGTAGAGAGTGGGTGCCCAGAGCAGCTTCCAGTGGGAGCCAGTGGGTCCATCCAGCCCATAACTGGGGCTGGATGGAGGCACCTCATTGTGGAGACTGCTGATTTTAGCTGGGGAGCAGCAAGCAGAGCAGCAAGCAGCTGGGCTTGGTAGGTAACCATGAATGTTGATGGGATGGCAATAGAGGCTGAATCTTCCCACCAGTATCCATTTTGTTGCTGTGTGACGGATGGCAGCAGAGGGGTTGTGTGACAGAATGGTGTCTGACA
>NW_011107070.1:0-375 GCF_000146605.3 Meleagris gallopavo
GCCATAAACCATGGGTGTGCTCTGTACTCAGAGACAGCAGTGACTGTGAAGGTACAGTGCTTTTTCTTGCTGATATGAAACCTCGGCCCCTAAAGCAGAAGCATGTATTTTTATTATCAAACGCACACTCTACTACCTAGTGTATGATGCACAGACACTGAGCTAGTAAGGCACCTCCTTTTCAAACTCAGGATTCAATAAATTGCTTCCCAGCTGTACCAGGAAGGACAAAAAATTACTTGTTTTTACAAAGATCAAGCATGGTTATGTGACTACTGCTAACATCATATGTTTTCCATAAAGCAGATTTCAACTCTGCAGGACAGGAAGCAGAATTTGGGGAATTAAGTCCACAGAATTATTTAAGGGGAAAAA
>NW_011107071.1:0-320 GCF_000146605.3 Meleagris gallopavo
TGGGGCTTGTCACTGGATGATGCCAAAGGTGCTCAGCAGTTTCTGAATGCCCTACAGGAAGAGCAGAGGGGATTCCTGCCCATGGGAACCACAAGGATACATCCGTCCTGTGCCATAAAGCCAATGGAGCACTTGGGTTATGCTTGGGTTACTCATCTGTTGGGCTTTGATGCCGTGACGCAAGGTCACTTATTGGAAATGCATTGGATACATTGCTGTTGTGGTATCCAGTGTGTTTCCCAACAGTGCCTTCTCTGCCTTGCGTTCCTCCTCCCTTGCTGTTCTGTAAGGGGTGCTCCAGCTAGATGGGGGGAACCACA
>NW_011107072.1:0-519 GCF_000146605.3 Meleagris gallopavo
AAAGTTGTGTGTGACATTCTCAGAAGAAAGATCTGAATTAGATGAGATGGTACTAAAATGACAAGAAGCAAAGAGAAGCAGCCTTTTGCTGGAACATTGGTTGCTCACTTGCTCCTCAGTTACTCCCTGAAGCCCAAAGGAGGAAAATATTTAGAGGATGAAAATTATGCATCATTAGCGGTTCATTAGAGATAGAAAAGGAGCGCTGATCTTCCCAAGATGTGGGGTGCTGCTGGGCTGGGGCCGTGGGGCTGCTGTGGCTCCTGGGGTGTAGCGATGCTGCGGAGCAAACTTCAGATTGGCTGAGGGCTCTGCACAAAACTGCAATGTCACAGCTGTTATTTGAAGTTAACTATGATCACGTTTTCAAAAACAGTTCTAAATTAGTTGGGCTGAATTGTCCTCTGGATGTTGGCTGCTGCTCTCAAGCCAGGTGCGTTTCCCTGGAAGAAAGGCGCTGTGCTAACAGTACTGCGTGAGCTCAGTCTGGGCTGTGTAGGTTGTTCACTAGTTCCTACT
>NW_011107073.1:0-410 GCF_000146605.3 Meleagris gallopavo
ATCTCCCAGGCTGTTCCAGTTGCTGAGTACCTCATAGCACTTGGGGGGAGTGCTGTGAGATTGCAGAAAGATACTGATGTTGCAGCCAAAGCACTTAAGGAAAAAATGGAACATAAATAGTAGGAGAAGGAAGAATGGGCAAAAGTAATTTAATTCCTCCTTGTAAGATATGTTGGAGAACAGGAGTAGTAAGAGATGGGGGAGGAAGTAATTGGCAAGGTGTCTACAAAGACAGAAAGAATGGAGACATGTAAATTTTGAATTCTGAATATTTTTTCTTCAAGTTGTTCACAAACGAATAAGATAGGGTTAGAGAGAGGATCATTGCAAGAATAGCATTGCAGGTCCTCACCAGTGCAAATTTAGAGCATAGTGACTTTAAACATTTCACTGTGCTTTGCAAATACTCC
>NW_011107074.1:0-383 GCF_000146605.3 Meleagris gallopavo
CCATTCCCTTTCGGTCCCACTGCTGTTACCAGTGAGATCAGTGCTGCCACTTTGCTCCCCTTGTGAGGAAGCTGTAGGCCACTATGAGGCTTCCCCTCAGTCTCCTCCTTGCTGGGCTGAAAGAACCTAGGGACCTCAACTGCTGGTCATCGTCTTGTCCTCCAGACCCTTCACTGGGGTCTTCCTCTGGATACTCTGCTGTACTTTCATGTTCTTCTTACATTGCGGTGCTCAAAACTGTACACAGTGCTTGAGGTAAGGCTATATCAGCACAGAGCAGAGCAGGACAATTCCTTCCCTTGCCTGGTTAGCAGTGTTAGGCCCGATGCACCCCAGGGTGTGGCTGTCCCTTTTGTCTGCCAGTGCAAACTGATGACTCACAA
>NW_011107075.1:0-784 GCF_000146605.3 Meleagris gallopavo
CTTCTGCTTATATGCTCCCTTCAAGTATTGGAAGGCCACAATGAGTCTCCCCAGAGCCTTCTCTTCTCTAGGCTAAACAAGCCCAGTTCCCCCAACCTTTTCTCACAGGAGAGGTCTCAAGCCTTCTGATCATCATAGTGGCCTCCTCTGGACCCTCTCCAAGAGCTCCATGTCTTTCTTGTACTGGGGGCCCCAGGCCTGGAAGCAGTACTCCAGATGGGGCCTCACAAGAGCCAAGTAGACAGGGACAATCACCTCCCTCTCCTTGCTGGCCATCCTTTTTTTAATTCAGCTCAGAACACAGTTGGCCTTCTGGGCTGCAAGCGTATACTGTTGGCTCATGTACCAGGACCTCCAAGTCCTTCTCCACAGGGCTGCTCTCAAGGATATCTTCCCCCCGTTTTTATAAATACCTGGGATTGCACTCTGCACTTGGTCTTATTGAACCTCATTAGGTTTTTATGGGCCCACTTCTCCAGCCTATTCAGGTCCCTCTGGATGGCTTCCCTTCCCTCCAATGTATCAACTGCACTGCTCAGTTTGGTATCATCTTGAAACTTGCTGAGGGTGCACTCAATGCCATTGTCGATGTCATTGATATAGATGTTGAAGAGCACCGGTCCCAAGACTAACCCCAGAGAGACACTGCTTGTGAATGGCCTCCACCCTGACACAGAACCACTGATCACAACCCTTTGGCTGCAACTAACCAGCCAATTCCTAATCCATCAAACAGTACATCCTTCAAATCCATACCTCTCCAATTTAGAGAGAAGGATGTGGT
>NW_011107076.1:0-416 GCF_000146605.3 Meleagris gallopavo
GGGTGCAGAAAGTGGCAAGTAGAAAATAGCGGCTGAGGAAGTTTTCTGTCCTGAAAGCACGAAAGAAGATGCATGGAGAAAGGGTGTTCTCTCTCCCCCCTCCTCCTTCCTTTCACTGGGATGATTTCTGTTTTATTCACGGATGCTGAAAAAAAATAGCTTAGTATTTTTCTCAGATAAAAAATAAACAAAGAGAAATGAGAGCCAATTTGAGCAAAAAATAACAATAATAAAAAAGCCAGTGTTTGGAAACTCAGCAGAATCTGCCCATTTCCCTCCTGCAATTCTGCATAACTGGATCCATTTTTCCCTACTAAAATCAGCTGTGAAGGACAACTTCCATTGATTTTCAATAGGAACAAGCTAGAACATGTTATGTTTAAATATTTGAATCCTCAGCTGTGCTACCAAGGCAT
>NW_011107077.1:0-443 GCF_000146605.3 Meleagris gallopavo
AAAATGGAGATGAGGGTGAAGCACCTTCATTATGCTGTTGGAATTCTAATAACAAGAATAAATTTAGCACATAGTTAAATAAAGGTTTGGCTGGGTTCTGTACTCGTTTGTGACACAATACCACACAGAACAGAACCAAAAGTTTCTCTGTTCTGTGCTAGTGCATATGATTTATCAGGTTGAAGACTATGCTGAACTTGAGAATAAATACAGTTGTATACAGATACAAACAGCTGTCACCACTGGAGAAGCCTGTGATTACAGTACCTGAATATTATTGTTCAAGGACTACTGAAAACAAACAAAAAAGATAGAAAATGTAGTTTCCAGGTAACCATGGTAGAATTTATGAAATATAAATTAGTATATGCCTCTATGTATTACTCTAAATATGCATTTCACGTGCATATTATTCAAAATATTTACACATACGATGCACATCT
>NW_011107078.1:0-408 GCF_000146605.3 Meleagris gallopavo
GGTACAAAGGACAGGGCACAGGTGTACACAACAAAAAGGCAACGGAAATTTACAAGAGGCAGCCTAGATCATCTTTGCACCCAGGCTGACAGAGTCCAGAAGAATGCAAGTGCCAACTGTTCAACATTCAGTGGCTCAAAAACTTCAATTTCTTACAACTTCAGTGTTCAGATTCTTTCAGAAGCTTTATGTGTATACATATTTTCTTTCCCATCTTCCTGTTCTACTGAAGACTTTATGCAGGGCAGCCTGGTTTTAGCTCAAAAAAAAAAAAATCAGTTTTTCTGAAGAATCCAGGGATTCATTTAAACAAGACAAGAGACACTAACAGATTTCAGGTGACATACCTTTGAAACAGGAGACTTACTACAAGTTTCCACAGCCAGCTGCTTTTGAGATGAGTATTTC
>NW_011107079.1:0-722 GCF_000146605.3 Meleagris gallopavo
GGAGCACAATGAAAACACTTTTTTTTTTAGCACAACAGATATGTGAATAGGAATTAGCCATCTTTGAAGAAGAGAGATTTATTATTATTAATCTGTTGGACAGTAAATAGTCGTGTCTTTGTAACTTGTTTAGACACACTGGTGAGTATACTTCAGTTTTATGTAATAATGATGCTTTGACAAGACATCTGTGACAAGGTAGTGCTTCAACCATGAATATTTCATCGTGATATTGCCAATGGCTTATGGGCTGGTTCACCCCAGTTGTGTAACTAATGGGGCAGGGGGACTGATGGACCCATGCCCCAGGAAAGGAGGAAAGGGAAAAAGGGTAAGTGTAGGGTAGGTATGGGCCTAAAAACAAAACAGTGGCAACAATCTCCAATGAGGAGGAAAACTAATTTCCTAAATAAGATACAGGAATGCAAGATAACACAATACAATAGAATATAATACAATTGAAGATAATAAATCAAATAAAATCAGAGAGAGTGTCCTAAAAACTTAAAGGCCTTACTCTGAGTAAGCTGAGGAGATAAGGCACCTGCAACAGAGACGAGCCAGAAGATTGAAAAAGCGGGGGTCTCATGATCTGCAAACTGTTTTTATCTTTCCCTCTGAGTGGAAAATGGTAACATAACAGCAAACAGCCCTCTGGGGTATGTAGTTCTTCTTCTTTTCTGGGACAGGTACAGGACTGGAGCATTAACTCTTTAACTCCC
>NW_011107080.1:0-337 GCF_000146605.3 Meleagris gallopavo
CAGGAGAATGAGGAGTAAAAAAATCACAGTGCTGGGGGAAAAAAAAACAGATGCTAGATCTAGACACTGGTGATGCATAAGCTTAAATACACTGGAGCATGCTGGGAACATTTGACAATAGTTCAGAAGCACTGACAGCCCAGCAATGGCTAGAGGAGCAATGGGGCTACCAGTTCAACAGCTACACCAGAAGATGGTGGTGATGTACTGATAGCACTTTGCAATCATTTCAGTAGAGGCATTCAACTTTTCTCATCTGAAGAGCTCCAATAACAACTGCTCTGACTGACACATCTCAGCTTCACTGCTCCGAGGGGAACTGAGAGACTCTCCTCAA
>NW_011107081.1:0-347 GCF_000146605.3 Meleagris gallopavo
GAAGCAGAGCTTACGAAACATGAAAGAATTACACACTACTTTTGTGTGATGAAATCAGGAGAATTTTTGCAGAAAATGGTATATCAGGAGACACTGGTACTCTTATATGATTCCTGTATAAAAACTGTATAAAAATATCACATCTTACTCCTTCTATCACCAGTCTCTTTAGGGAAACCAGTTTTGAATCATACCAACAGCTATTATTAAGACCTTTTTTAGGTGTCTTGATTATCTTCTAAACTCCTGAAATTTACATATTTTTTGACAGCTTAATTTGGAACTCCAGATATTTTTTTTTTCCCCACGGTTCTACATACCCCTTATTTCTAATGGGACTTGTATCA
>NW_011107082.1:0-418 GCF_000146605.3 Meleagris gallopavo
GGCTTACTGATAACAATGGAAGCACAAATAATTCATAGGCAGAGGCATTGCTGCTTTGATGTGATTGAACTCTGATCCGCTCAGCACCTGAAGGGATGCATGCTGAAGAAGGGTAGCCTCATTAAAGTGGAGAATAATGAAAACAAGGCGAGGAGGAAGAGGAGAAGGCAGGGATGACCCATGCTGGGCGCTGTGACCTCTCTGGGGCTGGGTCCTGCAGCTCCCAGCCTCCTGCCATGGCACAGGAACATGCAAATTCCTGGGGACGTGGGGAGAGGCAAGGAAAACCCATGTCCCAGACTGAAATAATGTCTCTAATTACAAGGCTTGTCTTTTTTTTCCTGGGGTTAAGGGAAATTCCTGATGAGACGTTTCCATCTGGTTCGCAGTCCCTTTGCGCTGGGGCAGTTCAAAGAGG
>NW_011107083.1:0-545 GCF_000146605.3 Meleagris gallopavo
GCATTTGTCATATAAAATGGATGTAAGGTTTGTAATTTCAGCCATATATCAAAAGGACCAAAAATATGGTGACTTGTTCTCCTTGGAATAGTGTCTCTAAGTAGTATTTGTGTGCTCTACATCTGTTACATGACAGGTTGTTAATGATGTGTGTGTTCATTAAAGGCAAAGTGCCTCCTGTGTGTTGTAGCCCTTAAATCTGTCTCTGAAATCCCTACTTCAGTACCCATGGTATATTTTCCTAGATTAAGCCCCCTGAGAGTTCCAAAGAATGACTAGTAGCTGCTCTCCTCAATCAATTTTTCTGTCAGTGGTCACCATTGCTCATTTCTTTCAAGTCACATAAGAACCTTCAATGCAGAGTTATTTAAACAAAATAGAATGGAACCACAAGTCCTGATTGAGTGATGCTACTCAATATTATTAAATACAACTTCAAGGATTTCTGTAAACTGGCTTGCTTTAGCAGCTCCTTATGCATATTTATAATGTAAAAATGTATTCTTTCTTTTATTTTATAGGATACAATTTTATCTGCCTACAGA
>NW_011107084.1:0-341 GCF_000146605.3 Meleagris gallopavo
ATGGGTCTTGAATATCTCCATAGGAGATCCCACAACCTCTCCAGGCAATCTGTTGCAGCGCTCCATCACCCTTAGCAAAGATTATTAACTACCTTCAGCAGATCTATCCCATTCCTAAATGCTTACTAAAACATAATCTTTATTCATCCTTAAGGTTTGGTCCTGATCTACAAACGAGGCACAGAGGGTCTGTAAATAGATAAGTGTATGACTGTGAATCTATTTAAAGACCGTACTATAATGTGTACATCCATGAGAAAGCCAAGATGAGAGACAGAACTGTCCATGCAACAATAACATTGATATTGGATTATGTTATTTTATTATTTTCTTAATTTTTT
>NW_011107085.1:0-648 GCF_000146605.3 Meleagris gallopavo
TTAAGTTGTAGGAAGCGATGCATCTGATAATTCAAAGTGATAACAGTTCAAATCATCAAGAAAGTTTTTCTCCAAAAAATAATTCCTCAGGTTTCATAGTTTAAAAGTCTGTGAAAAATTGTGGGAAATTTTTTTAGATAAGTCCAGATGCTCAAGAAATCGAAATACCTAATACACTCATTACTATCCATCTGCTCAGAAGAAGCAAATAACATATTCCAGGTAAAAGAGCTATACTAAGCTTAGAAATTATTCTAATTCTAGAGAAAAATTCCTAATACTTGTACACTATGAATATACTTGTTTATTGCATGTATATTTTAAATATATTTTAAGTAAAAACCAGAAAGTGAGCATGTAAAGATATTTTTTTTAAACAGGATAAAGCATAGAAAAAGGTATAGCAATCATAGTTATAGCAAAGGCTGTAGCATACAAATTACTCCACGTTCCAATCCAGAAATATGAGAAAAGGATGCATAGGATGTATATTTTCATTCTAGAAAGAATGCTGCCACGTGAAAAATACATTTCTGACTCAAATAATGTAAGTAGAACTAGTAGTAATGAAGATATTTATACATGTTCAAAAGGAAGAAGTAACATGGAATAATAAGTCAACATCACAGAATCACAGAATGGCTAAGG
>NW_011107086.1:0-352 GCF_000146605.3 Meleagris gallopavo
TGGATGATTGTGCACTGACTTCTTTGAAATAAAAATAGCTCTTGTAGGTGACTTGAAATGCAACTAGTATGTTAGCTAATATTTCCTCTTCACATTTTCATCTCAGCAGAGCTAATTTGAAAATTCAAGAGAAGTACTTTTTTTCAAGAAACAGGTATTTCTTAATTAAAAAAAAAAAACAACAAACGAATACTGTCCATATAAAGGCTTCAAAATCCTTTAAAGTTCCTATCTTCTGAATTATTTAAGCATATAACGCATAGAAATAGATATAAGACATAAACTTAAATATTTTGCTGAATTGTCTTCTAAGTATAACTGAATATATGTCTGGTTCTCCGGGGAAGGAACA
>NW_011107087.1:0-406 GCF_000146605.3 Meleagris gallopavo
TCTGGGTCCTGATGCCACAGAGATGGGCTTTGCTGGTGCAGATTCCCTTGAGCAAGCAAGGAGACCAGCTTGGAAAACTCCAATGCAGCATCGCTGCGGATCCCAAGCTGAATTTTATTTCCCTTGTGCAATTTCTACATCACAATCAAAACCGGAACTCAAAAAACTCCATAATTCTGTCTTTCGGGCTGTTTTTTCCATCCGTGCTACAGATCCCCAAAGATTCATCCCCAGGATCCCACTGCCAGCACGGGGCAGGCAGGCAGGGCAGCAAGATGCTCAGCCCTGCAGAGCACTGATGGATACAGCCACTGCCCTGCTCCGTGCCCTGCTGATGACACAGCATCTGTATAAAGAAAACTCAGTGCAAAGCCTGCCCTGCTGTGCTGGAACCTCTCAGGGAAGT
>NW_011107088.1:0-518 GCF_000146605.3 Meleagris gallopavo
CCATGATTCCTTTTAACAATTTCTCTTTCCAGCCAAACCACAGCTATTTTGTGGCCTAAGGAAAAAGTGAGAACATTATGTGTGCCAAGACTGAACTGTGACATCTGAACAGCAGTCTTTGCAAATCCTTTTTACTCCCCTCACCTCTCCAGACATCTCTGATGGCAAAATAAAATAAAATAAAATAAAATAAAATAAAATAATCTATGTTGATGTGATAGTACTAAGGGGGAGAGCATGGGTCATGATTATCAGTGCTGAAAAAGAAAAATGAACACATTAATTTCTGTGCAGGTCCATTTCTGTTTTCTTTCTTATGGGGAGTGCAGATGAATGCAAAGAAAGTGTTTTAGAAATGGAAAAAGAATAACAAAAAAATTACAAGTTTTGCTGTATTTCCTGGAAAACTGAGGTCAGATGCATGCAAAGACATGCTTGCTTCCGTTCCCAGGTTGTTGGCAGGGATCTCCAAGACACTAAGGACATAACTTGGCTATGGGCATTTACCAGGACATTTG
>NW_011107089.1:0-475 GCF_000146605.3 Meleagris gallopavo
GAATGAAACCTGAATTTCCATTCAAATGCATCTGAATGCTGATCTCAAGTAAAAATAATCTGGCACAGATCTCATTTACCATTTTCAAAACCTGAGAAAATTATCAACCTCAATGAGTGCCTGTTAAGCCACACAATTGCCTAAATAAAGATGTACGTATCTAATAAATCCTCCTGACTTGTGAAGGAAAATAGTTGCAAGTATATTACAGTGTTTACCAACCACAATAACACAGATTCCTCCAGAAACACTGCTGGTGAATACAGATGTGGATCAAGACTAGACTTGGTGATTTAGATCAAGGATTTCCACCTTGTGGGTTTAAATCCTGATGGAGGGACGTGGTCGGTGGGCATGGTGGGGATGGGACTGGGTTGGACTTGGTGATCTTGAGGTCTTTTCCAACCTTAATGACTCTGTGATTCGTGAATCATAGGATCACAGAATCACAGAATCACAGAATCACAGAATTGTA
>NW_011107090.1:0-341 GCF_000146605.3 Meleagris gallopavo
GAGACTGAATGTGTACAAGTCTATGGGGCCGGATGGCATGCATGCCAGGGTTCTGAAGGAGCTGGCTGAGGTGGTTGCCACCACTCTCCATCACATTTGAAAAGTTGTGGCTGTCAGGTGAGGTCCAGGATGACTGGAGGAAGGATCACGTCACTCCCATTTACAAGAAAGGGAGCAAGGAGGACCCGGGGAACTGCAGGCCAGTGAGTCTCACCTCTGTACCTGGGAAGATCATGAAGCAGATCCTCCTGGATGACATGCTTGATCACATGAGAAATGAGTGTGTGATCTGAGACAGCCAGCACGGCTTCACCAGGGGAAGGTCATGCCTAACCAATCTG
>NW_011107091.1:0-495 GCF_000146605.3 Meleagris gallopavo
AAAAACTTTAACAGGCTGGATTAAAGAAAAACTGCCTCAGTATGTTTGACAAAACCCTGTCTCCTACAAAAAAAAAAATCATCCAGGTTCACATTTACAGCAGAACTCAACAACAACAATATAGATGGATTTGAAACATTCAACATTTCCCACCTTCCTCCTCTTCAAAACCCAAAGTTACAGAACACAGAACTTTGTATAGCTCTGAGCAGTTGGCTCAATGGGTTGGGATCATCAGTTTGCAAACACCTCTTCAGCAGAGCCAAAAATTTTTACTACCTCTTTGTTTGTTTTAAATTAAACAGAACTCTCAACAGAGAACATGGCCAAAATTTTAGTTTTGTGTATATACAGGAATCATCCAACAAAATTTAGCTTATGTTTCTAGCCTGTCCATTCACAAGTTCTTGAGTAGAAAAAAGAACCTCCTCCAGTGATATCCCTTGCATAACTAACAATTGCACAGAAGCACAGCAATCCATCTACAAGGGCAAT
>NW_011107092.1:0-1013 GCF_000146605.3 Meleagris gallopavo
AGTCAACCACAGGAGCACAGGTGAAGGCAAATCACCTGTGCTGCAGGAAGGGGTGGAGCCTGGCTGCACCTCTCCTAGACCCATTTAAGAGCTGACTGCCAGTGGGGAAGGATCTCTTCTGGAGATCTGTTCCACTGGAGTCTATCATGTGAGTCTAGGATAGGGTGAGTGTTCTTTTTTCCCTACTCTAGTGTAATAATTATATCAGTCAAACTCCTGGATATACTGTATCATCTGTATATTCATTAATTGTACAACTATATCATCTATATTTTCATTGATTGTACAGAACTATTAGTGGATAGTTGGACTGAACAATCTTGTAGGTCTTTTTCAACCTTCATGATTCTATAATTCTAAACCAAAGCTGCACAACTCTTTTAGCTACTCTGGTTGGGATGCAAGCCGCTAGTAGCACCAACCTCTTCACAGTGCACAAATTTACTCTGATGTAACTGCATTAGACAGCATCTGTGTTGTCTGTAATCATGAAATTCTTCCATTCAATTCAACATTCATATTGCTGCCATTATGGAAAGATTATCAATTAGTACCAATGGTTTAAAAGGACAATAGATTAATACTAAAAAAACAAAACATAACAATCCTCCTCTAGCCTCAAGAGAAGAAACTGAAAACACTTAACTTCCATTTCAATCAGTACACCAGTTCTGGTAAGTATTCTATTATTGCATAGCAGTTGACAGCAGAAATTTGAAAATTCAGCTGATTTCTCAACACGGTACTTATAAGATCTGATGCAGAGAAATCCAAATAATGAGCTAGTACTAACAAGTCCCTATAAGTAACGTAGTGCTACTGAAAAGGGATTCATAAGGTCTTCTCCTCCAGCCACTCCAGATAAAATGCCATTGCTAACATATTTGACAACAGGACTTTGCCCTTAATGAGGTGAGATATCAGGGCAGAATCAATGAAATATTTGCATGTTTCAGTTCCTGAAACAAGTCAGAGCTTAGTTTATTCTGTGCTGAATCTGTGTTGTATGATGT
>NW_011107093.1:0-598 GCF_000146605.3 Meleagris gallopavo
AAAGCCTTGCGCAAGATTATACAGGACCTGGAATTCA
Organism: Meleagris gallopavo; assembly: GCF_000146605.3. Classification (NCBI taxonomy): domain Eukaryota; kingdom Metazoa; phylum Chordata; class Aves; order Galliformes; family Phasianidae; genus Meleagris; species Meleagris gallopavo. The sequence continues at coordinate 38 of NW_011107093.1, forward strand.
TCTCTGCTGATTTTAATCACTCAAGACAGTGGCTTGATCCACTTGAAACACAAACATCTTCAAAAGAGCACAGTTTTTTCATGGACCAGTGTACCAGAGCAATTTAGACGGCTTATCTAAATCTCAGGTGGCTGAAAATAGCAAGAGGGGCCTGAACCTTAGACAGTGTAATTTCTCATCATGATACTCACAGTTCTCTAAAATATCTTCATCTATATCTCTCTGCCAAAACCAAGATCTAGTAAAAATCTTCCTGCTTTTTTATTTATTTATTTATTTTCTATTTTTCTCTTCTCCTTTCCCTATCAAATATTTATATTAGCAGTGATTTATTTTTCAGGAAATAATACTACATTCAGAACAGATCTTTATTTTGACTTATATGAAGTTACCAGAGGCTAAATGCACCTCTTCAGGGGCCAGTGAAATGAGATCAATTCAGTGTAATGTCTTATAAGGAAAAAAATACTTGTCCTTAGCCCTATCTTACATTGTTTATTTTTCAGTTTAATGATGAATACTCAAGCAAGTTCTTTACCTGTAGCCAGTATTATCACTAGG
>NW_011107094.1:0-402 GCF_000146605.3 Meleagris gallopavo
AAAAAAGGTAAAGCGGTTGTTTTGATTTTCTCTGAAGAGTTGAGAAGAATGTAGTTCTCACTAAAAGAAGGCTGGAAAGGAGTGTACAGAATATGCTCGGATGCTCACATTTTGTCTGAAACAGGAAGCAAAGTCTTGAATGGAAGTTATTTTTCCACAGTAGCAGCCACTCACCCACAAACCCACAGGGAAATTACACTGAGACATGAAATCCAGGCACTGTAGATAAGATAATGACTGCAAAACCCAATTTATCATTAAAGGACTTCAGCAAAGGAAAGATGACAGTCATCTTAGCTATGACGCGTGCGCACACACACACAAGCAAAAAATTGTCTTTGTATTGCAGTTCAGATATAAAATTATTATAAAGTACACATTCCTCTTTTAGTAAAAGCATTC
>NW_011107095.1:0-1849 GCF_000146605.3 Meleagris gallopavo
CCCTGGCCAGCAGCTGCAATGAGCCCTGTGTCAGGTAGTGCCACAACTCCACCATCATCATCAAGCCCTCTGCCATGGTGGTGATCCTGCCCAGACCCATCCTCAGCTCCTTCCCATCAAACAAGTTGTGGGCTCCCCCACCTCCGCTGCTGTTGGCAGCATCCTCAGCTCTGGGGGAGTTCCCATCACCTCGGGGGGCTTTGACCTCTCTTGCATTTCTGGTAATGTGGCAGAAGTGCCCCCCAGACAAAGGTGCTGGACACTGCCCCAGACAAAGACAGTCATGAACTCTGAACACAGCACTGGACAGAACAACAAAGTAAGAGGCCAGACTGACTTCTCTAGCAACATGGAGAAAGTCTATCAATACTGTCTTTCCCTGTCTAATATCATTGCTGTCTTTTCCCCTCCGAGATCTCTTAGCACATTCAAAACCAGCCTTGAGCAACCTGCTTGCCTTTCTACAATTCTTGGAGAGTAAATGTGGACCCTGTGGCAATGCTGCCAAAGGAATGATTCTTGTCTGTTCCTGCCACTCCCCACACTCAGTGTCCACTCTTGGGATGATTTGATTTCCTTCTTCAGACTCATTAAAAATTTGCTGCATCCTTTCGTGTGTGCTTCCCTGTTTATTCCCCCTCCCCCCCAAATCTGTGCATACATCACTGCTCTAGAGATTGGAGACCAGTGCACACTGCAGAGATCTCATCTTTCAGGCACTGTCTTCTGAAGCATACTTACTCCATAAACAAGGCCAGTCAGACCTTGCCTTGCCGCATCTCTGCTTAGACATGTCACAGAACTATCAAATCATAGAATGATTTGGATTGGAAGGGACCTTTAAGATCATTTAGTTCCAACCCCCCCTCTGATAAGCAAGGACGCTTCCCTCTAGACCAGGTTGCTCCAAGTCCGATCCAGCCTGCCCTTGGGTGATTTCATGGCGGGGGCATTCACAACCTCATTTGGCCAGCTTGTGACAGTGTCTCACTACCCCTCACTGTAAAGAATTTCTTCCTGATATCTAGCCTAAATATGTGCTCTTACAGATTAAAACCATTTCCCCTCATCCTGTCATTGTTGACATAGTCTACCTAGACTGCCCTTGACTCCATCTCCCACAGTATATTCCTGGAGATGCTGACAGGCCATGGTTAGGTATTCTGTTGGCTGGGCAAAGAAACTGGCCCAGAGAGTGATGGTGGATGAGTTAAATCCAGCTGGAGACGCGTCATGTGTGGTGATTCCCAGAGTTCAGTGTTGGGGACGCTCCACTTCAATGTCATTGTTACTGATCTGGAGGAAGGACTTGAGTGCACTTTCAGCAAATTTTAGATAACACCAATTTGGGGTGCATTGACCATGAACAAGGCCGCAACCACATGCCAAGTCCTACTCTTTGGTGACAGCTACTCCATGAATTGCTACAGGCTTGGGGTAGAGTGGCTGGAAAGCTGCGTGGGGGAAAACGTTGTGGGGACATTGACTGATAGCTGGCTGAACGTGAGCCAGCAGTGTGCGTGCTTAGGGGGCCAAGAATGCCGGTGTCATACTGGCTTGTATCAGAAATAGTATAGAATGGTCAGCAGGACTAGGGAGGAGATTGTCCCTCTTTTCTCAGCACTGGTGAAGCTGCTCCTTGAGTACCATGTTCAATTTTGGCTCCTGACTTCTAGAAAGACCTTGAGGTAATGGAGCACATCCAGAGAAGGGCAATGAAGCTGTGAATTCTTAGGAAGAATAGCAGAGGGAATTGGGACTGTTTAGTCTGGAGAATCGGAGACTGAGGAGTGACCTTATCACTCTCTACAGCTGCCTGAAAGGAGGTTGTAGCACGGTGGAGATTGGC
>NW_011107096.1:0-472 GCF_000146605.3 Meleagris gallopavo
TCCAGACTGAACAATCCCAGCTCCTTCAGCTGCTTCTCACAGGACTTGTATTCCAGACCCCTCACCAGCTTTACTGTGAAGCATCTTCTTATGTTTTTCCAATTTGTCCACTCCTCACGTGCAAATACAGTTAGCTGCACTCAAGCCTTTACCTTAAGAAAGGATTAAACCAGCAACTTCCATTGTTTTCACGTTGCTTTTAAGGTGAAAATGCTATTTTACATATTACATATATTGTAAGAATGTTATGAGGTAAAAGAGTGGGATATTATATTTTACATACATATATTACAGAGGATATTACATATCCTAATGCTTCAGTATAGGTACTACGTAAACAACTGCACGAATATAAGAGAATATATACTTATCATATAAAAAACAGAAGTTAGCTCCACACTGTTGCACAAGAATAGCCATCACGGAACAACAGAGTAGACTGCTTAAAACTTCCCTGATTCCCAAAATACTG
>NW_011107097.1:0-615 GCF_000146605.3 Meleagris gallopavo
AGAAGTGCTCCGGCAAAGCCCACGACATGTCATCCTGCTCCTTTCTCAACCATCTCCGGAAAGTTGTTGAGAGTGATGGCTTCCAGTCCATTTGGTGGGGCGATGACGGAGACTTCATTGTGATTGAGGAGCCGTTCTTCACAACAGAAGTACTGGCCAGAGGAGGAGTTTTTGATGTTGGCAACATGAAAGATTTTGTTCGTCTCCTTCATCACCATGGCTTCTACATCGTGGATGCAGATTTGCCAACCTCTGCCTCCCGTGCTCGGTTCCTAGCAGAGGGAGCATCAATTTCTACTCCTAGCGAGGTACGTAGCCCCTCTACCTGTGAGACAGCTCTTGGCACAGCGGCACTGGTGGCCAGTCAGTCCGAAGTGAGGTGGCTGACAGCTGGTGATACTTGGGTACGTGTGCTTCTGAGAATCCTACATTACTCTGCGGCTGGCAAATGAGAGAAATGCAAGCAAGGGTGTTGTTAGAAGGGCTGCTCTGAACACAGTGCCTCCTCTTTGGCGTTGGCCCATGAGAGGTGACAGCAGAGGGACAGTGTGACAGAATGGCATGTCATGGCTGTGAGTATGAAACAAAGGTGTGGAACTGAATTCTTTCCCGTGG
>NW_011107098.1:0-552 GCF_000146605.3 Meleagris gallopavo
AAGAAGAGTGATTGAGATGAGCTTTTGTCAGTTAACAAGCTCTAGCTGTACTCAGTGCTGAGTGATCCTCAAAGAGCAACCTGACAGGCAGCCTGCTTAGGATGTGGATCCTTTGCAGAGCACCACAACCATGGTCCTCATTCTGCATTCCCAGGTTCATATCTGGAAGGTAAGCTTTAAAAAGGGGAGAAGGGTCCTTCCAGCTCCACATCCCTTGTGATATACCATGGGTCCTAACCCTTGTGTCTTCAAGAGTGATTCCATTTGGCATCTTTATTAAAGGGAAGAAAAAAGATTTGATGCTGTGAGTTGCTTATCACTGACACCAGGACCCTTCTCCAGCCATAGATGCCCACAGAAGGATTGCAAGGAAGGGGACGGGGTTTCAGAAGCCCTGTTTGGCCCTACAGAGGTAGTGCAGAAAACAGCCAGGTGCAGCCCACGTACCGCTCAGTGAGGACACGAATATTGTAGGAGCCACAGAATACATTCCTCTCTTCCAGCTGGATTGTGTCAGTTTGCAGATCACGATAGGCTGCCTGCAGGTTGTTT
>NW_011107099.1:0-450 GCF_000146605.3 Meleagris gallopavo
CCTGTTTGGGGAAACTTGTCTGGAATTTTAACAGTCACTGGGGTTCCAGAAAGCTGGGATTGTTTAATCTGGAGGAGGCTCAGGGGAGACCTTATCACTCTCTACAATTCCCTTAAAAGGAGGCTGTGGTGAGGTGAGCATCTGCTTCTTCTCCCGGGTAACAGTGTTAGGACAAGAAGGAATGGCCTTAAGTTACATCAGGGAGGCGATGGTTCTGACTGGATTATGAAGAATTTCTTCTCAGAAAGACTGGCGAGGTATTGGAAGAGGCTGCCCAGGGAGGCAGTGGAGTCGTCATCCCTGGAGGTGTTTAAGAAAAGGACAGATGTAGTACTTAGGAATACGGTTTAGCAGGCAGTGTTGGTGCTAGGGGGATGATTGGACTTAGATTATTTTACAAGTCTTTACCAACCTTTATGTATTCAGTGAGTCTAAGCATTGCTGCTATCC
>NW_011107100.1:0-523 GCF_000146605.3 Meleagris gallopavo
GGGACCAAAGATAGACTGTTATTTTAAACAACAAAATTCAGCATTAAGAGACCCCAACGATACCTCTCTTGAGCTCGAAAAACGTGAGCCTTGTTTTATTTTTAATTGGTTTTCTTTCCAGATGGGGGAGGGGGCGACAGCAGGAGCCAGTGAAGGAGAGGTAGTTTGTTTACTTACCCAAATTTGCTAACGGCTCCTGCGGTGTTCAGTGAAGATGGAGAATTTCCTCTCTGGGCGATAGTCATGCCGAGGTTCCGCGGCAGTGCTGGGGTGCCATCTGGCCCCAGGAGAAGGCTGCGGGGCTGCTCCTTCAAGGAAGCGGCTAGGGAGGCGAAAATGGAATTGGTGCTCAGAAAATGAGGCGTACACTGCAGGTCGCCTGCTCTCAAACCTCTCTCTGAGTGCGGACGGAGAACAGACAGGATCTTGGATGTCAAAAGCTCGTTGTCCAAAAAGACATTTTCATTCCATTTTCTCGAAAAGGAGCCACAAAAAGACAGCTCGGGATGAGCTGGGATCGCAT
>NW_011107101.1:0-490 GCF_000146605.3 Meleagris gallopavo
ACAGTGAGCCAAATGGTAAGTGCCTGAAATACCCAGAGGGAAACAAGACTTGATAGAGGATGGCTTGAGCATCCATGTATATCGCATCTTTATCGTTTCATTTATGACTGGGATATGAAGCCGTGGATGTTTACACTAACACCAAACTTCCAGATGACTTAATGTCTGAAAGGTGGGCAGCCAGTCATTTTTTGTTGTTTATTTATTTATTGCTTGTTTTAATAACTGGGAGAATGTTAGATTCAGATAGATTTCAAGTAAAGCGTCAGAAGTCAGAATTTGCTCATCAGAGGATTTTGCGTTGTTAGCAAATTGATAAATTCAGTTTCTGAATGGAATGAGATTCACAGTATGCTGTAGAAGGAGGTAGAAAATAGGAAAAAGTAGGATTCCGTTGAGAATATTTTTAGTATTAGTTTATTTTGTAAAGATGCTGGCTATGGCTGAACAACAGTGCTTAATTGCTCTGGCTGCCTTCTGATTAATTATT
>NW_011107102.1:0-314 GCF_000146605.3 Meleagris gallopavo
AGACGCAGCAGGGGCCCGTGGAGCCGCGCTTCCCAGCCCTGAAATAGAGCTCACGCCAGCAGCCTCTCTGCCGCCTGGCTTGCAGGAGACGAGCGAGCTTGGCTCCCAGCTTTGTGCTCGCAGCGCTGGAGGGGGCGGGTGGGGGTGTTTCTGTGTGCGGGAGCCGCTGCGCTGTGCGGTGCCACAGCCGTGCCTGCGGCGTCTCCCCGGGGCTGTCAGCGTCGCACCCCTTTCCTCAGCCCTCTGAGGGAAACCCCCCAAAAAGGTGCCTTGGGGGTCACCTCGGCGAGCTCGGCGCAGGCCTGCTGGCGGTG
>NW_011107103.1:0-459 GCF_000146605.3 Meleagris gallopavo
GTGGGTATCTTGTAAATAACCTTTTCTTCACTAGATCTCATTTTCTTTTTAACCAAAGCATAAATCTGATTTGCTTTTCCTTAGGAGTTCATTATGTTCCAGAATACTTATGAAAAAACTTCATCAAGCATGGCAAAAACATTTTAAGTGGGCAAAATATTGCCCCAAATTGATTTTAAATTATTTTTCCTTATTGTCCTGTTACAGTTCTTTTTCCAGATATTTATATTGTGTTGCTGACTACCTAAAATAGCTATTAAATCCTGAGTACTTGCAATAAACAATGAGCTGAAAAGATGTACAGTCAACCTGTGATTGAGAGGCATTAATAGCAGTCAAGATAGGCTAGTGTGCTGTTCACTAAAAGATAAGAAAACAAGCCATGTAGATTGTGTAATATTTAACTAAACCATTTTGCAGTAACTCCAATCAGCTCCTCATTTTACTCAGTCCAGTTCC
>NW_011107104.1:0-450 GCF_000146605.3 Meleagris gallopavo
CATATGTTTAATATTCCATGTTTTCAAGACAAAAGCTCCGGAATGTGTAGAAAATGTGTCTATTCAGTGTAGGAAAAAAAAAAGAAAGAAAAAGAAAAAGAAAATGCATATTCTGCTTCTGTGGGTAGTCTCTTGAATATATTTCTTGAGAAAAAATCAACTGTAATTTCAGTTTATTTTTCAATATGACTGGAGAAAGTACTTTTTTCTTTTGTTTCCAGGCAATAAAATTCATTGTATATGAATACAATATACACAGCATATTGACATTTCTGCATTCTGATCTACAGGGACTCCTGATCAACAGGCTCTATCAATATAATTTATTGAGGCTGTGCTACCAGAGAAAACAAAGAATTCATCTTGCTTAGGTACATATGACAGACAGAAGAATCAATATTTGCCTAGCAAATAGAGACAAGAAAGTATGTATTTTGATCTGCTAAAGCA
>NW_011107105.1:0-372 GCF_000146605.3 Meleagris gallopavo
ACTGTTTTCTCTATCAAAAGGAAAGACCAAATCCATGTCTCAGACAGCAAGGGAGCTGTTACAGGGCAGAAGATGAAGACGGCTTGAGCTCTCTTCCCCCTAACAACTTCAGACTTCATAATGCGTGAGATTTTTGCATTTTAAGCCACAGAGGGACTTTCTAAGTTGACATCGCTGTAAGTCACCATGCTGCTTTATGTACACTGTGCTCTCCTTTCAGCTGAATACTCGACTTCTTATTCAAACGACTCCTGCTGCTGGGATGAATAATTCTTCTATGAAGTGGAATGTGCAGTCACATAAGCCCACTCTTGCTAGTGAGGATCTGTAACTGCTATAAAGCTATCACCAGATTCAGGCAAAACCTAATAG
>NW_011107106.1:0-348 GCF_000146605.3 Meleagris gallopavo
GGGGGGCGGGGTTGGTGAGAGGAGTGGTTTATCACAGAATGCCAGGGACTGGAAGGGGCCTTGAAAGATCATCTAGTCCAATCCCCCTGCCGGAGTACGAACACCTACTGTTTTTTTGTTGTTGTTTTTTTTCTTTTGAGATCAGCTCAAGAAAATATGTGTTCAACATTATATCTAAACACTGTTTTCTTTTCAGAAGCTCTCAGTAATACTTAGAATGCATTCAAAAACTGTAGAACTCTCCTGTAGAAATTCTACACGCCTGTAATCTTCAAAGGAAATTAAAGAACAATTAGCAACAATTAGCAGAGGTAATACCACTGGAACAAGACTGAAGATGATCATTCT
>NW_011107107.1:0-608 GCF_000146605.3 Meleagris gallopavo
CACAAATACTATCAATATGTAAATCTTCAAAGTAGATCTAAATGCTTTTGATATTAAATACTCTGCCTATGCACGTTCTCTCCTCTTGCTTAACCTCTTCCTCAAATATACAGAAGAGCTTTCCAGATGACGAGATTGTTAAGAATGCTCTGCCTGGATAGTGTTTCACAACTGTGTCCTGCTTCCATGAATTTCATTACAAGGTCACTTGGAAAATTCTCTGGGTTAGCAAAAAAGATAGATTTAAACCTAGAAATGCTGCAGAGGCACCCACCTAAAAACTTAGCATTCATTCATCTCTCTCAACTACTGCTCTGTGATGTCAACACCCATCCCCATCACTCAGGTATAACCTGAGTATTGTATTTCTCATTTCTTCTTCATCATTGATACTGTGAAATTTCAGTAAAGCTTTAGTAAATTTACCCCTTAATCCTGTTTCCTCCAGGGTCACGGTCCCAAGTCACGTTTGCAACAATGCTTACAGAAGATCTCGTTACTTTTATGACAGATGTAATCCCCATTTCCGATATCTATCTCAGCCCCTGATCTCACTATGTTGTTAAGACAGTGTAGCAATTGGACAGAACAACACAATGGAAAAGGCA
>NW_011107108.1:0-405 GCF_000146605.3 Meleagris gallopavo
TCCAATGCATTTGATTAGGAAAGAATAAGGAGACGATTTTAGCAAAACAGAGGAAGAGTCTCCAGTGCTATTGCTACAGTTGGCAAATTCACACAAGAACAGAAGGCACAATGGCCTATAACACCTGAGAAGATATTCCCTCATAAAAAAATTTAAAATGTAATAGTAAAATCACTTTGAATGACAACCACATAAAGAGTTGTGACTTTAAGCTTTTCTTAAACAACAGGATGTTACTAGGAAGCAGCAAAATACCATGGGATTTTAGCCCAGTTAAATGGAGGTCTGAACAGGGAGGTCAGTCATGCAATGGGACAGAAAGTAGTGATATCTGTGTGGTGACCGTCTCTGGTTTCGAAAGCCATGTCTTGTTGCTATTCAGCCTGAAGCAGGCACACTGCTTTG
>NW_011107109.1:0-876 GCF_000146605.3 Meleagris gallopavo
AGGCAGCCCACGTGCCTGGGGCTGTGCTGCCGGAGCTGGTGGAGGCACAGCTGTAAGGGCACGAGCCCACCGCACCCTCACCCCACCCGGACAGGGGGTCTCCCCGGGGACGGGGCTCCCTGCAGCACTGGGGCTGTGCTGCTGCGCTGCCGGGCTCCCACCGTCCCGCACGAGCCCCGGCTGTGCAGCAGGGCTGACCACGTCCCTGCCCCGTGTTCACCTACAGGACAAGAAGGAGCGGGCGAGGAGACGAGGGCTCGCCTTCTGGATGCAACCAAAAGTTGCAGCCCAATGCCAAATGGTGCACCCCTTTCACTTTCCTAACGCAGGACTGGTGGCTGTGGCTTTAGACCCCTGCCAACAGTTATGGGGAGAGCAGCTTCAGGGAAGGGAAGCCTGCAGGGCACAAGGGATGTGAAGTGCAAAGGGTGAAAACAAAGCTCTTCTTACATTCTCTGCTCTCTGACCTGGAAGTCTCGGATGGGGGGAGCGGAATAAACCCCCCCAGTTCAGGAGGAAACAAAGTCCTACAAAGCCCACCTGGACTGCCGCAAGTCCATGGGGCCAGATGAGATTCATCCAAGAGTGCTGGGGGAGCTGGTGGAGGTGAAAAGGCAAGCTGCTTTCCATCACCTGTCAGCCTTCCTGGTCAACTGGAGATGCACTTTGGCCACAACAACCCCAGGCACCGCTATGGGCGTGGGGCAGAGCAGCTGGAAGTCAGCGTAGAGGAAACGGACCTGGGGTTCTTGGTTGACACTCAGCTGAACACGAGCCAGCAGCGTGCCCAGGTGGCCAAGAAGACCAAGGCATCCTGGCCTGTAGCACAAATGGTGCTGCCAGCAGAGCAGGGAAGTGATTGTCCGTCTGCACTCA
>NW_011107110.1:0-321 GCF_000146605.3 Meleagris gallopavo
CAATTTGATACCATCACCTTATATAGGCAATGCAGAGAATGAAGACCCTCAAAGCAATATACATCTTCTCCACTGGAATTAATATTTTTCTATACCTACTGAATAGCTTGCCTTCTCTTTATAATCTCTTGCAATGAGGGTTAAGCTTCCTACAGCCCATATGACGCAAACAGTATGACAACATGAATACAAGGTATTCAAAAACACCTGAAGTGTTGGCATTTTTTTACTGATCATGGTATATGATAATATAGGTAGCCAAGATGCAAATAGAAGAAATGTTTACTTTTTAGATACTAACTAACTCATGTTTTATACTTA
>NW_011107111.1:0-651 GCF_000146605.3 Meleagris gallopavo
AGAATAATAAATATTCTAATATTTAGAAAATATTTAGAATTGAGAAAACAGTCATTTTCTCATGCACAGAAATTAATTCTACACCTGTAAATACTAAGATTTAATCTAAGTGATACAGTAAACAAGAAACAAGGTGGTAGAAAAATGGTGGGTTTGATTTGATAATTTCTTTGCTTTCTGCAATTAATTGCAGTTATCTAATTTATTAAACTAGGAAAAGCCCACATGACCCTTCCAAGTACTTAATATGATAAGATCGCTTCCCAGTCACACCTGACCCTGTTCAGAAAAGGAAAAGGAAAGAGAGAAAAACTGTATGAAATATAAGCATATTTACAACTAAGAACTGAGATTTTTGAGCTGTTTGCAAGTTGAGCCCCATCCACAACACAGGCATACATATAGAAATTATTATTAAAAAGGAGAGAGAAAAAGAGACTTGAACAATGCAATGCAGAAACTTGTATGAACATAAAAAGAAGAACTTGGGGGAAGGAAAGTATCCAGTTCAGAAAAGATTCTAGTGGCAGCATTAAGAATACAGGAGCAGATAGTGTAACATCTTCAAAGTATCTAAATTTAAAAACACAAAGAAAGTCTTTCAAACCATATACATGACAATAAAAGTACTACTTAAGAGGTACAGATAAA
>NW_011107112.1:0-612 GCF_000146605.3 Meleagris gallopavo
TGGGGTATAAAATAAGTATGTCTGAATTAAACTATGCAAAAAATTCTCTTTTCACTGTCATGTTAATAATTCCCTTTTCTTACATCTAGATTGCATGGAGTTTTTAATTGCAAAGAGAAGCTGCAATTTTAAACCTTTTTTTTTTTTTTTTCTTCTTGAAAGCTTGAAAATGAGGAGGATATTGGCACTGAAGGACTGAAGGAGTGCCTCAGCCAGTGATATAACCCTTCTAAATCAATCTCAACTCTGTGCTGGGAAAGACCACAGAGCAGATCCTCCTGCAAAAAATGCTAAGGAAGATAGGAAGGTGATACGGGAGAACCAACATGACTTCAGCAAGGGCAAATCCTGTTTGAACAACCTAGTGGCCTTTTATTATGGTGTCAATGGACAGGGGAAGAGCCACTGATATCATCTATCCAAACTTCCTTAGGCCCTTTGACGTAGTACCCCACAAGATCCTTCTCTCCAAATTGGAAAGATATATATATATTTGCATGATGTCACATGATGGAATATCCATTTCACCAGTTCAGTTCAGCTGTGCTGGTTCTGCCCTCTTCCAAGTTCTTGTACCCCTTCTTGCCCCCTCACCAGCAGGAAGCAAAAGAA
>NW_011107113.1:0-469 GCF_000146605.3 Meleagris gallopavo
ACAACTGACTGTAAATACTTGGAATTACTTTATATGAGTGCTTATTCTTACAAAGAGTCATTCTTCTCAGTGTCAGTTTTGGATCTTTTGGGTGATTGAATGCCAGCTCTGCAGCTGACCTTCTGCAAAAGTCACTGAGAAAGAAACAGATGCAATTAGAGGTGATAATATCTCCGTAAATTCTCTTGACAAAATAAAGGGCATCTCTGAATAGATCTCTGTGTCTGAAGAAGATCTTTTATATGGCAGATCAGGAACCAGCTCATGGCACGTCCCTTTCTCAAGACACTCAGGGTTGTTCTCTCCCCCTTGCGTTGTTCATTTTAAATTAATGATTTAAAAGTAATTAAATTCAATAAACCATGACAAACTAAAATAAAAAAATAAATACAAAGACAAAATGAATTACTGTTTCACATACACCTATTGTTTGGGCTGCGGAACAGAAGAAACTAGATGATGAGAGTAA
>NW_011107114.1:0-327 GCF_000146605.3 Meleagris gallopavo
CTGGAGGTGTTCAAGAGCAGGTTGGATGGAGCCCTGGGCAGCCTGCTCTAGTGCCAGATCTGGAGGTTGGTGGCCCTGCCTGTGGCAGGTTGGTTGGAACTTGATGTGCCTTGGGGCCCTTCCAAACCCAAGCCATTCTCTGATTCTGTGATTCAGTTTCAGTGTACTGATTTTTTTTCCCAAGTAATCATTCCTACACAGGGAATCAGAGCTCTGCATTTGATACAAAATTTTAAAAGTTTTCAGATACATGAAAAGTTGAAGCCAAGAATAAAAAGCAATAGAGAAGGAAGATGGGCTTGCAAATGTCATCCAAGGCAGACCAGT
>NW_011107115.1:0-633 GCF_000146605.3 Meleagris gallopavo
ACTCTTTGATTATTGATGTTTTAAATGGTTCACCCTTGGCTCCGACTACTTGAAGTTTTTCTGAGGAAACTGAGCGTCCCCAGGGCAGCTTTTGGACAGTCGATCTTTCTGCCCCGGAGTCCACAAGGAACTCCATTTCCTGGCGCTGAGGACGCACTTTCAATTTTATCAAGGGCTCTGTTCCTTTCAAGGTCATCCTTTAAGGGATTAATTGAATCCCTTGGATAACTTGGATCTTCTTAAATAAATTGAGCCCAAATTCTTGATGTTGCTTTCACAGACTGTAAATGCTATTCTGTTCTTCTATCAGCACCCTTTTGGGTTCAACTCACCTGACAACCCAGCTTTCATTCTTCCTTCTTTGAAAATTGGGTAAGAGTGGTAGGAAAGGTATGCTGCTTTTTCAAAAGGAGGGGCACAACAGCTGTTTGATCCTTGCCTTTCTCCTCCCTTTTTAAATCAGGAAAGAAAGGGATTTTTTTCAGCCTGGCTGAATCACATGTGAACTTATTAACTCAGAGCAAACTTGTTATTCAAGATACACGTTTATTTCAGACACCTTTTACACTTTCTGCACACTTTCCCTGGCCTACAGTTTTCACTTTTATTCCCCTCTGCTACCTCAGCATAGCC
>NW_011107116.1:0-780 GCF_000146605.3 Meleagris gallopavo
TAGGATTCTCAGAAGCACACGTACCCAAGTATCACCAGCTGTCAGCCAGCTCTCTTTGGACTGACTGGCCACCAGTGCCACTGTGCCAAGAGCTGTCTCACAGGTAGAGGGGCTACGTACCTCGCTAGGAGTAGAAATTGATGCTCCCTCTGCTAGGAACCGAGCACGGGAGGCAGAGGTTGGCAAATCTGCATCCACGATGTAGAAGCCATGGTGATGAAGGAGACGAACAAAATCTTTCATGTTGCCAACATCAAAACTCCTCCTCTGGCCAGTACTTCTGTTGTGAAGAACGGCTCCTCAATCACAATGAAGTCTCCGTCATCGCCCCACCAAATGGACTGGAAGCCATCACTCTCAACAACTTTCCGGAGATGGTTGAGAAAGGAGCAGGATGACATGTCACTGGCATTGCTGGAGCATTTCTCAGAGGGACCACAGCATCGTCTTTTGGCACAGACTTCCCCAGGAGAAAATGGAGAAGTCTTCTCCTCTTGGAGAGGTCCAAGGGCAGCATCCGCAGCTGCTCTTTTACCACGGAGTCGGCGGGCAGCAGATGCCGAGACTGCCGACTGGGTGTTTGGAAGAGAAACACCCGATGTTTCTAAGGAAGGTGTCTCCATTGGAATGGTGAATTTTTCACCTGGGCAGAAATTCCTGTCCATGACCGTTCCCGCAGCCAACAAGGCTTGTCCTGCCAGCAGCAGCAGGAAGCGCAATGGCACCCGTGCTGCGGGCAGTGGGACCTTCACAAACGTCACCATGGGGACGTTCCACTGC
>NW_011107117.1:0-472 GCF_000146605.3 Meleagris gallopavo
CTCTATGAGATTAAATCTTGTGTTGCATCACGAAATATAAAGCAAAATTGTAGATGTTTTGTTCACTGGGTCTGCACTGAACTGGCAGAGAAACTGCAAAATAAGAAAAAAAAATTGCCCGTGTAATTGTTCATTCTTTTAGATCCACCAGTAGAAACTTGTTTATCTAAAAACTCCTGGCAGATCTAATAAGTAATGAATTCACGATAGCTTGCATTCTGTTTCTGTCATTCCAGTCGCAGCTCACCTACTTGTTCCTGTGCAGTAGCCCAGTCGTTTTATTAATGAGGCACTTCAGCTTTGTGTCATCAGCAGGTTCCATTGTTTCACTCCTCGCTCTTCTGATGTGAATGGTAATGAAAATATTAAATGGCCAGTCCAAAACCAGAGCTATTGTGAACACAAATCAAGCATTTTAGGAAGCTTATTAATCTATTTTAGCTACATTCAGTAATAATCGTGTCTGCAATGG
>NW_011107118.1:0-470 GCF_000146605.3 Meleagris gallopavo
GTAGATCTAGTGCTTTGTCAGTTGGAACTCATGTCGTAGTGTCTTTAATTAGGGATACGTTAAAGCACCTGAGTTTAATGGACACGACTAGCAGAAAATTCTCTCTCTATTCCACTTCCATTTTAACAGTTTGATTGCAGGTGGACATCCACACTGATAGCCTGTATACACTTTACAAAACATCTGATCTATTTGAAGTGCTGCTGGTTCTGATTTGTGTCCCTGCTGTGCTGTGTCACATTACAACACTTAAAAATTCCTATTATGCCAGGCTGCATGGAGCGCTGATGTGATATAATGTGGCATGACATTGCATAAGCAAATTAAGAGCTTAATGACATGACACCTGGTGTCCACAATTACAGTGGCCATTGCTCATAAGTTTAGCTCCTGGTAAAGGCAGGGATAATGAATTATTCATTGAATGCTCTGATCATCATATAATTTATAGCTCATACCTCTTCTGCCTT
>NW_011107119.1:0-641 GCF_000146605.3 Meleagris gallopavo
TTACGGGTAAAACGAACACCTCACAGGAGGACCAAGCAGACATTGAGACGTCAGTGGCAGAAAGATGTGGCAGCTCGGGACAGCTCAGCCTGGTGGGACCGAGGGAGGCTGACCGACGGCCACGGCCCTCCTTACCCAGCCCACGCTGAGGAGATTTTCTCCTCATAAGATCGCACCATGTGCTCAGGAAGGCTCCCACTCGGCTGCTGAACTTTCTGGCACCCCTTCTTTCTGCACATCGCTGCAGGTTTTGCATTGACAGCCACGCTGACACCCCAAGGCAGATCCCTAGGGCTGCCTCGCCGACAGTAGTCGAGGGAGATGAAACAAAAAGCCGCGACCCCTCGCCCCTGTCCCACACCAGCCCCAGCGGAGGCAGTACCTCCGCGTGGAGGTGCCCGCAGCCCACTGCTCCTCCGCCCCGCCAGCAGCTGCCCGCCCCGCTGTGGGAGCGGCACTCCTCCCGGGGCAGCGGCCGGAGCTCCCGCCTGCTTTCCCCGCCTCCTCTACCGCTGCCTCCGAGCCGTCCCTCAGTCGATCTCTCGCCTCGCAGGTATCCGGAGCGGGCGGGGCTGGCGCTGCTCGGAGCCGGGCGGGCGGGCGCCATGAAGCGCTCTCTGTGGCGGCTGTGCCAGTCGCGG
>NW_011107120.1:0-474 GCF_000146605.3 Meleagris gallopavo
CAGGTTACCCGCCAGCTGAGAAAGGGCTCAAATGTGGATGCGCTGAGCTGCTGGACAAACTGCACAACGTGTCAGTGCAAATCACTGCTGCACACAGGGCCAGCAGGTGACCGGTGTGACTCCTACAACAAAAGGAATCAGCAAGGATACTTCAGAGCTGTGGATTTGATGCTCATCCCTTGACTGACTTCCACCCATAGTAAAATGCTCCTGGAGAACAAAACAACCGAGCACAGCCACAAACAAAGGCAGCAGAAAAGCAGCCCACTTGGCACGAGCTCTGAAAAGGGAAGTCTTGTTGTGAGAATCACAGAATCACTGTGAGCTGTATGATCCCCAGATTGATCTTTCTAATACTTCTTGTCATCTGGCATTTGGTAAAACTGCTGAAAATGATTATATTTGAGTTGCTTTTGTGCAGTGGCAAAAATGTATTTTCCCAAATAGCCCATTTTACTCAGGAAAGTGGTGCAG
>NW_011107121.1:0-464 GCF_000146605.3 Meleagris gallopavo
ATTTGCTAATCACTCTGATGTTATATTAGCATTTGGTTGACGTTACATTTGAAGCAAGTTTGATTTAGCCCCTTCCATTCTCTTCTCAAATAGTCCTTACCCAGGACAAAACACACGCAGGCATCTAAAGTTACTATGTGCACATGTATAGTTCAAGTCACAAACACAACAGATAAAAGACTTCAGGGAGTTCCCACATCTGAGCCATAATGTAGATAATGTAGAAAAGCAGCACCCCCATCTGTACAATGGGTCCAGTGAGGCCCACAGATTAACTGCTAGAGCCTGAAGATAGGTATCTGGCAGATGGTAATAAAAATAATTTTGTAGTAATAACATTAGAAGAATCCTAGGAAAAGTAAATGCCACAGAAGGATTAGTTTAGTACTGGAACTAAATATTACAAGCTTCTGTCTCCCAAAATCTGCATTTAAATACTTACAGTAATTCATCAGTATTTTTTT
>NW_011107122.1:0-434 GCF_000146605.3 Meleagris gallopavo
GGGTGGGATGGATGTGCCATGCCGTGGCCATCAGGATGGGGACAGCCAGTGCTGTGCCATCTCTCCCCAGGGACTCCCGTGGCACCCACCCGCTCCACGCCGCGGTAGTAGCTGATGCCATCGGAGGTGTTCCGCAGGTGGTGGCACTTGTCGTCGATGCGGTGGGCTGTCTGCTTGTCAGCCAGGTCCCTTTCCACCTCGTGCTGGGCTGCTCTGTTGGACCTGCAGCACAGCACGGCAGCTGTCAGTGGAACTGTTGGGGAGGCATGCCTTTCCTGGGGATGCTTCCCCAGGGGAGCCCCAGGGGGGTTTTTCGTAGCTGCAGGATGGGGCAGGAGGGGCAGGAGGGTGAGTTCATGTTACAAAGTGACTCATGTTGGGTATTAGGAAAAATTTAGTCTCTGAAAGAGTGGTGATGCATTTGTACAGGCTGC
>NW_011107123.1:0-398 GCF_000146605.3 Meleagris gallopavo
TGCAACTGAAGCCATTTTGTGATTCTATGAACCCTCACTCAAAACTCAATTTCAAAAGTTAATTTGCTTGCTCTTTCCTCTTCAAAGGTCACAGGTTTTCCTAGAGACATTGCATATATTAGCATGCCTGAGATTCAAATCATGTTTCGGGCAAGTGGGATTGGCAAAGAAGCTACAGGTTTTACAAGGATGTCCAGTTCCAGTGGGCTGTTGGTAAAAGTTGGATGCATTGTGCTCTATGAATTCAAGTTTCTTTCTTATGATTGACATGGACAAATCAACTAAGATCTCTTAATTACTTGAAAAACAAAATAGAAAAAAAAAACAAAAACAAGAAAATCTACAAACAACACTTTCACCCCCAATAATAATTAAAAAAAAAAAATAACAAATAAACA
>NW_011107124.1:0-556 GCF_000146605.3 Meleagris gallopavo
GATTGCCAAACAGACGTCTGAATTCACTAACTCTCTTATTAAAACTCAGTTTGGTAGGTTCAGACTGCAGCAAATCATAAACTAATCTTCATTTGTTTTAAATTATTCAAGAGGAAATGAGACCCAGTAGAGTGCTTCTGTCTTGAGCCTGGAATAAAGGCAATGAAAAAGCACCATTTAGTTCAAAATGAAACACTATCAAATAAAGTGTGCTTCTCACTTATTGTTGCTTAGATATTAACATGTATCATGAACATGGCTAGGTTTATATCTGCACAGATAAACTCCATTCAACAACAAAAAATGATGGGCATTTCTGTAAAAGTGTCAGAAAAACTAACCTGTTACCACATAAAAATACATTGCTGCACTGTGAATGCTTTATTTTAATGAATTTATTGCATTGCTTATCCCAAGCTGTGAGGCAGATGACAATGATTTATAACTCACAGAGCAGAAGCCCTGATAGGATGATGAAGGACTGTTTCTCCTCATTATGCCAGCAGAGCTTCTTTTCATCTCTTCTCTTATTCTCTGTTCATTGTTTGCCCTTGGC
>NW_011107125.1:0-412 GCF_000146605.3 Meleagris gallopavo
ATATTGCTTAGGTTCAGGGAGCAGCCAGCAGCTGGGAGATGCACTGTGCGAAGAGATGGTGTGTACTGACCGGTAGGATTAGGGCTGGGATTCTGCCTGGCAGAGCTGGAGGTGGGAAGCTGGGGCTCACAGGGTCCTTTTTGTTCTTGAAAACTCAAGTTGAACCTCTTCTTATCAAGCTTTTTTACTCTCTCTGTTGCTATTTATGATTTATTCTCTGTAACCATTCTATTTACTGCTGCAGTATGGTTGGGGAGATGGTTTCTGTGGCTGCTGTAGAAAGCACTGGCATCATCTCATTTACTATGACAGTGGAGCTGACAATAAACGGAAAGTTCACACTAGTTACCTGGATTCTTAATTTGTTGCCTAAAAGTCAGGAGTACAGTGTGAAATGGCCATGATTTTGTGG
>NW_011107126.1:0-405 GCF_000146605.3 Meleagris gallopavo
TACTTATAAACCATTTAGTAACCTGGGCTGCATCAGAAGAATGACAGCAGGGTAAGTGAGGTCACTGCCCCTCTCTACCTGCCCTCGTGAGCCCTCAGCTGGTGTACTGCATCCAGGTCTGGGGCCTACAGTAAAGGAAAGATGTCAAATGTTTGAGAGGGTCCAGAGGAGGGCAATGAAGATGATCAGAAGGCTGGAGCACCTCTCCTATGAAGACAGGCTAAGGAACTGGGCTTGTTCAGCTTGGAGAAGAAAAGCTATTGGGCACTCACCACTAAGAGAGTGGCGAGGCCCTGGCACAGGTTGCCCAGAGAGACTGCGGGTGCCCATCCCTGGAGATGTTCAAAACCAGGCTGGATGGAGCCCTGAGCAAACTGACCAATCTAGCAGCTGGCTGCACATGGC
>NW_011107127.1:0-404 GCF_000146605.3 Meleagris gallopavo
GTGAGTTAATATGAAATTTAGTTCTCACAAGCATCAGCAATATGGATTGAAGAAAATGCTAGTCATGAGCCACTTTTAAGAGTTCTGAGTACTGTTGTCAATGGTATATACAATGCTTCACTCTTGAAACTCCTTCAGTGCAGAGACCTGCAATTCACTGAACTACAGTTTAACATACCAACCCAGATTTTCCCAGGAGAAGTATTTTACACATTTCTGTAACACAATGTAGGGAAAATAACCAACTAAATGATCAGATAATTGCTTTCCATTTCTGATCCTTGGGAAATACTCTTTACTCAGAGGAAATTTTAATTCCAAAAAGAGATTTTAAAAGGAAGTGGCAGTGTTGATTGTTGGCTGACTCAGAAATCAGGAAAGGGGAAGATGAAACAAAGTGATTC
>NW_011107128.1:0-490 GCF_000146605.3 Meleagris gallopavo
ATCAGGTTGCAGATACATGATCGCCATGCATGGGGAGGAGGCAGGAAATAGTGGTTTATTGTTTGAAGCAGAAGTCAAAAACCTCATGCTCAGAAAAAGAAAAAATAAATAAATAGGAGTTTAAGGTGGTGCAGAGTCACATTTAAACACGGGTGAAGCTCTGTGTCTTGGCAGAGATGACGTGTTTGAAAACAGATTCTAAGCAAAGAGAAATGCCAGTGGTCCCTGTGCACTGCGATACGGGGAAATGCACTGCCTGCTGTGGGATGCACATGCTGGAACTCACCTGTGCCCAAAAATTATGAGGTAAAAAAAAAGACTATAAATGATAAAAGAAAATCTCTCCAGGCTGCCCAAAACCATGCTGCTGCATCTCACTGGAGGAATATGTGTGGAGAGAGCTCAATAGGCATAGAGGAGTCTACTCTGCTGGGCTGCAGACACCCCACTCCCTCCCTCGGGAAGTGTGGGTGGCATACCCATCTCTGCC
>NW_011107129.1:0-366 GCF_000146605.3 Meleagris gallopavo
GTGTCCCAGGAAGGAGAATGCACTTGCTGATGACTGATTTGGAGCTTACAAAAAAAGGGAATGGACTTCTTGATGTCTTGGATAAAGATAACATGTATTTAGTGAAACGAACTCCATGCACTTGATTGTATTTCCTGTTTTCATCAGAATATCAAAAGTACATTCTGTTTCTGAAATGTCAGAGTAGTGCATAGCTCCCAGAAAATGGCAACTGTTGCAGATTGAGTTCTGGTGAAGTAGTTTTCCTGTTCAAGGGAAAACTAATTCCTAATCATTATTAAATTAAGGTAAGAAGTCTTGTGTCTTTACCAGTTCACAAAAGAAAATGTCTTTGTCACCCAATTGCCTTACAGGAGCTGTTTAATT
>NW_011107130.1:0-380 GCF_000146605.3 Meleagris gallopavo
CTTTATCTACCTGACCTTCTGAACATCAGGCTATGAAATGTTGTCCATTAACCTCACAGCTGAGCCCACTAACTCACTTCTGGCTGAAACATCTTTGCCACTCTGTCTGGGCAGAGCACGCGGTGGATAACCCACCGTTTCTCTTAATAGTTTCTCTTAATGGCTAGACTGTCTCTGTTTAAAGCAGTAATTAGCTCTGCTGCTCCTCTTGTGTCCCTGTTTCATGGTTTGCTGTTGCTTGGAAGCTGCACACAGGAGGTTGCTGCAGGTTGGGAAGGAGGTGACGTGGTGGGTTTGGGTAGAGGGGCACGGTGTATGTAGAAGGTGAGGTGTAAGATTGGGCTCTCAGGAGTAAGGCGCTGTGTTGTGGTATCTGTAGG
>NW_011107131.1:0-509 GCF_000146605.3 Meleagris gallopavo
AAGCCAACTCATTAAGGACAAAACAACACCTGGCTTTCCTTAAAGCTGAAGGGAAGATCAAGGAGAAATCAGTTTCCTGGTACTGCTTCCTGATGGTGCCATCAGCTGTGTCTCAGCTGCTCACATGATTCATTGCCCTGAACACATTTCACCAGCATTTACCACAGACTAGCTGCTAGCATCCACCTGCTTCATTTGCTCTAGGGACCCCCATGAGGAAGGTCCAGAAGTTGATTTATTCATTTCCAAGGGTTCCACTTCTGTGCTTAAAATTCACAGCTAGCAAACTACTCAAACAAGTCTCCATGAACTTAAAAACCAGATCCACTGAATAACAAAGTGGATATCAAGTCTGCTACTTTCTGAAATAGAAAGGTTTAGACAGATAGGAGGGAGAAGCATTTATTCATCTGCATCTTACTTTATGTCAATAAAAAAGGCTTTTTTTTTAAAAAAAAATTTTTTTCTTTTTTCTTTCTGGCTTTCACTGCTTTCTATGGAGCAGGGTA
>NW_011107132.1:0-525 GCF_000146605.3 Meleagris gallopavo
TTTTGGAATCGTCTTCAATAAATGTTTGAAAACATTTTAAACAGCTGAGGATTGAGAACATCTCTGAAAGAGAATATTGCTCTTGCATTCACAAACAACCAGGTACAGGGCAGTGGAGTTGACAGGTAAAAAAAAACAGGACAACTCTACAAATCTACAAAATAGATGTTTCTAACATGATCATGTTTTCTGTGGTTTTAAAAAAAATAAAGACTGCTCTACAGAACACAGGAGGGAATCTAAATAAAAAAGAACTACAGTGCAGAATACATTTTTCCTGTACACCAGAAGAAATTCAGATGCATATTCAGTAATTGAAAGAGTTGCATTCAACATCTAATCAAGACATTATAGGAAAAAAACTGTTCAGTGTTTGATGCAAGTTTATCTTCCGTACTACAAACACACTAATAAAAAAAAACTAGATGAAAATTAACAATAAGAGCAGTGAAAAAACTAAATTTCTGATTATCTCTAGCCAAAAATATACAATTCTCAATACAAATTGGCATGCACATCAGGAAA
>NW_011107133.1:0-395 GCF_000146605.3 Meleagris gallopavo
GTGGGCAAAACTTTTTTTTCTAGCTGTTCAGACCAGGCAAAATAATGAGCAGAATGCTGCAGAGGGTCAGTACCAGGTCCTGTCCTGTTTAACATCTTAATGATCTAGATAATGTGATAGAGTGCACCCTTAGCAAATTCATAGATGACACACAAGTGGGGGGAGTGATGGATACACAAAAGTGTTGTGCTTCCATCCAGAGGGACCTTGTCAGACTGGAGAT
The DNA here is from genome assembly GCF_000146605.3 of Meleagris gallopavo. Classification (NCBI taxonomy): domain Eukaryota; kingdom Metazoa; phylum Chordata; class Aves; order Galliformes; family Phasianidae; genus Meleagris; species Meleagris gallopavo. Next base: position 224 of record NW_011107133.1, read on the forward strand.
GTGGGCTGACAAGAATCTCTTTGCACAAGAAGTGCAAAGTCCTGCACCTGGGAATAACTCCAGGCTACCAGTACATGTTGGGGGTGCTTCCTATCTAGAAAGCAACTTTGCAGAAATGATTTAAATGTCCTAGTGGATATCAAGTTGAACATGTGTCAGCAGTGTGCCCTTG
>NW_011107134.1:0-1945 GCF_000146605.3 Meleagris gallopavo
GCAGTAGCCTTCTGACCAGGTGCAGCTATGGCAAACCAGCAGACTGACCAGCACTATTCGGGTAGCCTTTATGGGCGTTGCTGATCAGCTCTGCCCTGTTGCCGGTAGTGCTACCACTGCCCCCACCTCGTTAGCGAGCCTTTAACAGGTGCCCCCTCACTTGTCACTCTCTTTGCAGTGATAACAACCCTCCTCAATGCCGTGACAGTGTGGCGGTGTTTGTGACAGCGTGCAGTGATGTGGACATGTTTGTGACAACATGCAGTGATGTGGCCGTGTTTGTGAGAGTGTGCAGTGATGTGACCGTGTTTGTGACAACTGGACCAGTCACTCTGTGGTTTTGTTCTTTAAGAAAGCAAATGTATGTGCACGTGGTTGCAGGTGTGGATTTAACTTTTTGTTCCTGAACATGTCTACTTTCTGTTCCATCTCACACACCTGGAAAGGAACCCTTTTAACAAGTACCTTTGCCAGTGGAAAGAGGAGGGGACAGTCACTTTATTCACACTGTATTTTAAAAGCTGTACATACATGGTAGGTTGACCTTTGCTGTTTACCCAGTGCACACCATGCTACCCACTCTCTTCCCGTCCTCAGCAGAGAGAAAATACCATGAAGCAGCTTGTGGGTTGAGATAAGACAGGGAGATCTCTCACCAGTTACCATCACAGCTTTTGGAAGATGAATTCAATTTATAGCCAGTTAATGACAGGGTTGAACAGTGAAAACTAAAAGCAAAGCTAAAAACGCTTTTCTCCTACAGCTTCTACTCTTGAGGCTCAACTTTACACTTGAAACTTCAACCTCCTGCCCTCAAGATGAGCAGGACAGACTGGGAATGGGGCTGTGGTCAGTCCTTAATGCTTCATCTCTGCTGCTCCTCCATAGTCTCTATCTTCCCCCATGAAAGAGCTGCTGAAGCTAGAACTGATCCTGCATGAGCTTCCCACAGGCTGCAGCTCTCCCAGCACTGCCCCAACATGGCTCTGAACCACGGGGTATACCTGTCAGGCACTGCTCCACACAGGTCCCCAGTGGGTGGCAGCTCCCCCCGGCCTCCGGCCCCACTGTGGGCTACTCTCCACAGGCTGCAGCTTCAGCCCAGGGCTGCTCCATGTGCTTTGGCCTCCTCCAGGCCTCATCCATTGCTGCACCGTGGGCTCCTTCCTGGCTGTGCATGGAGATCTGTCCTGAGCAGTGCCCATGGGCTGCAGGGGGACAGCCTGCTCCACCATGTGGAGCAGAAATGGCTGTAGAGACGTTTAATGCCTTCTTCACACTATCTTCAACACTGATGATGAGGCTTGGGAAACCCAGAGACATGAGTTGGAGGACTGCAACTGTGGTAAGAATAAACCTCCAGACAACCCCAAACTTGTGCAGGATTTGCTGCTGCAGCTGGATGCATACAAATCTACAAGGCCCACACGGGTTCATCCCGTGGAACTCCAAGGAGCTCCACAGGACTCCATTTTAGGGCCAGTTGTCTTCAATGTTTTCGTACCACGTCTTGCAGCACCTCATCCAGATGCCTCTTGAACACTACCAGAGACAGTGACTCCACCACCTCCCTGGGCAGGTCATTCCAGCGCCTGACCACTCTGACAGAAAAAGTTTTTCCTTATATCTCATCTAAATCTCTACAGGCACACCTTGTGGCCTTTTTCTGGGGTCCTATTTGTTGCCTGAGAGATGAGGCCAATCCTTTCTTCATCCCAGCCTCCCTTCAGGAAATTGTAGAGTGTGATGAGGTCTCCCCTGAGCCTCCTATTCTCCAGACTCAACAATCCCTGCTCCCTCAATTACTCCTCCAGAAGACTTGTGCTCCAGACCCCTCACCAGTTTCTTTGTCCTTCTTTGGACACACTCGGGGGCCTCAATGTCTTTCTAGTAGTGAGTGGCCCAAAACTGAACACAGTATCGAGGTGCGGCCTCACCAGAGCTG
>NW_011107135.1:0-350 GCF_000146605.3 Meleagris gallopavo
TTTCCATCTTCTGGTGGGTTCATTGAGGAAAATTTTTTTCGGAGAGAGCCAGCCCTGCTTCTCCCCATTCAATCCCTGGCTGCATCTGCCTCAAAATCTATTGCTCTTCGATGTGTAAGAGAGGAGAAAGATTTATGTTGATGTTTTGCATTGGGATGAGAATCTTGATCTTGAACTCGACAGCTATGCAAGCAAAAGCCTGTACTTACTGCAGGCTTCAAGCTATTGCAGATGGTAATCTTTGGAAACATTCCTGAAGTAGCAATGTTTCTTTGTGGTAAAGGACCACAATAACCCACATAACTCAAGTAACAGCAGCTGGGATAAAGATTCATGGAGAGGTCAAGAAA
>NW_011107136.1:0-407 GCF_000146605.3 Meleagris gallopavo
AGGTTTTCTATTATTTACCATTCAGCATTACAACACAAGACATTGAATATGCTTATTTCATTAATTTCTAGCTGTTGGTCTGAGGTACTGTTTATAAATAATGTTTGACGCCAACACTGGCATTTCTTAAAACAGTATTTTTCAGAGAAAATTTATAGCAGGAAGAAATTCTAAGTATAAATTTTCGAAGTCATTTATAATAGAAATTGTCCTGGACTTCCCATTTCAAGATCTGACTGGAAAAAAAAAAAAAATATGACTGATTGGAATAAATGCTATATTTTAGACTGTCAATTGACTATATTGTGCTTCCATCACTTTCCAGACATTTTAGAAAAGACAATCTTGTGGTAGTGCTAATTTTACCTCCACTCTGTTTTTTCATGTGCCATAACTTCGTTACATAA
>NW_011107137.1:0-513 GCF_000146605.3 Meleagris gallopavo
GTCTTGAGGAGCGTCCAGGCTTCCTGGACCCCTTTACCCTTGAGAAGCGACTCCCAAGGGACCCGTACTACAAGCGCCCTGAACAGATCAAAGTCCGCCCTCTGGAAGTTCAAGTAAGTAGTTTTACTGGTCACTCTTTTGACATCTCCAAGAATAGAGAATTCTACAATTCCATGGTCGCTCTGCCCAAGACAATCCCCAACCTTCACTTCTCCCACCAGCCCTTCTCTGTTAGCGAAGGTTGGTGTCCTAGGTCATGGTGGTGGGTGGATCTCTGACCTTTCCACCACCATTCGGACATTACGCCTGGCCTGTAGGCTCTCTGTCTCCCCCAAATCTGCCACCAACTGGGCAGCCTGTTGCATTATGGCCTCTGAGCCCACTAGGGGATTCTGTATGGATACCAAAGTACCATACTGATGTGGCGGAGCTTGCTGCAGGATGAGATCCCTCATTCCTGCTGAAAATTTATCAGGTCCAGGCTCTCAAAATCTTCCTCATAGATTGCGTCTT
>NW_011107138.1:0-495 GCF_000146605.3 Meleagris gallopavo
AGCAACTGTCAAGTGGGTAATGAGAAGGGAGAGAAGTCCCATATAAATAGGCACTTTTAATGTGCAGATTTAAGATATTTGCTTGCCTGTTCTTCTTTCTGACATTCGAAACTCTCTACATAGATTTTGTAAATAAACAGCTTTACTTTAATTTGACAATGTGCTGAGGGGGCTTTTGAGTGACTATGGAATGCTTGTTAGTCAGAGCAGCTCAAAGTAAGAATAATTTTCACATAGAGTAGATCTCTGCATTCAGTGAGTCACATCAGACATCCCTGTTTGTTGGATCCCACCTCACTGATCAAACTCCGTTGTTGATTGTCTTTGAACAAAGCATGCTGATTTTTTTTCTTTTGCTATTTTGAGTTTCCTATATATGCAGCATTATGTGAGGTAAGACTGTGTTGTAGAGAAAATATGCTTCAATAGCGAAGAAAGCAAGTGGAACTCTTGGCTGGAAGTTCTGCAGAAGTCAGAAAATCTATTCTAGTCTTC
>NW_011107139.1:0-488 GCF_000146605.3 Meleagris gallopavo
GTCAATTCCTAAATCTTGACAACTGTGAACTTTGACATCACTTACAAGGACAAAGAAATGAGGATATGATCAGTGTAATCCTAATAAACTTAATACATTCTCTCCGAAGCAAATCTAGCCTAATTAGTCTAATACAGAGTACAAGTTTTTGTTGTTGTTGTTGTTTTTAGAAAAATAGCAGCTTTGTTGCAGCAGTCCTGTCAGCAGCAGAACTCTGCTAGAGACATGACACAGGAATTCTATGTACCTGGCTCACAGAGGAAAGCAAATGGTGCAAGAGATATGTCAGCATAGGAAAATGCTAGTACATTTTCCAAACACTGATATCACCTCACCGTGCATGGAGATATCGGGATCTTGTGATGTTCAACCACAAATCTGGTCTCACAGTGTTTGGCTGGCATACTAAGTACAAGCATTTTCTGGCAATGGAATTGGCTCTCAAGATTAGGATTCACCTGAAGTTAAAAATAGGATCAGTGGCTGGG
>NW_011107140.1:0-431 GCF_000146605.3 Meleagris gallopavo
GCCAGTGCTTCCAAGTAAATTGCTGAAAACCATAAGGTAGTTTTCTGAAGTAAGGATTTCAGTAACTGTCACAGTTTTGGATTTCTCCTTTCACATACGAACAGAGACAGCTGTAGACTGAAATAGTTGCCTTCCTTTTCAAGGTAAAGTACATCTAATGTTATATAGATCTCTACTAACTGGAGCAGTCTTTTTCTGAGGACAGGAAGGAATTTTGGCTTACCAAAAGTGGCTATATGTTAAACTTTGAATAATGTTGTTGATTTATTTATTTTGATGCAAATAAAAAGCTGTATTAAAATGCTTGATGACCTGTGATGAGTGCTTTTATTTTCCTCTTTTTCATTTTTTCTTCATTATATCTAATGGATTAAAACACTGCAGCTTAACCCATGTGTATGAAGTATAGAAAGGAATACAGGTACATAGGG
>NW_011107141.1:0-337 GCF_000146605.3 Meleagris gallopavo
CCTAGGACAGGGCAGTTTTGTCCAATTTAGCTGATTAGTGAACTGTCAGAATTAGTTAAGCACAGTATTCATTGATGGTGGGGGGTTCGAAGGGGCCGCAAAGTGCACCCTGCCCCAATCCCTGCTGTGGGCAGGGCTGCTCCCCACCAGCTCAGGCTGCCCAGGGCCCCATCCAACGTGGCCTTGAGCGCCTCCAGGGATGGGGCACTACAGCTTCTCTGGGCAGCTGTGCAGTGCTTCACTGCCTTCTAGCCTCTGATCATCTCTGTGCTATCCTCTGGACACACTCCAACAGCTCCACTCCTTCCTGTGCTGCAGGCCCCAGGCCTGGACACAA
>NW_011107142.1:0-426 GCF_000146605.3 Meleagris gallopavo
CTGCAGGCACAGCATCCCTGCTGCCCCTCGGAGCCAGCACTCGGTGCTGGAGGAAGGTCATGGGATTCCCAGTGCTGGAGAATGGGAACGGATAAACCAGCCCAGGAGGGAGCCCAGCCTAGGGGCTGGGTGTTCTGCACCTACAGTGGGTTGATTCTGGGGGGTCCTTTGGGACAGCCCCCTGGCCTCATCCCACCTCTGCTTTTGGGGTTCACAGCCCCACAGAGGGCTAGGGAGGGGTTGAGTGCTCAGGGGTCCCGCAAGAAGAGGCTTCCCACCATGGAGATGGAGCCCAGCACTGGAAAGAACAGCTGTGTCCTTAAATCCTCATCTTTCTGCTGCCTGGTGGAAAATAAACTTCACAGAGTCTCGCATCTTTACACAGCGGATAGGGAAAAAAACCTCAGAAAGCTGTGAAACGTGGAC
>NW_011107143.1:0-328 GCF_000146605.3 Meleagris gallopavo
TCGTAGCCCGTACATTGCACTCAACCTTTTAGGAGCTCTTCTGGACTCTACTGGAGTCTTTCCAGTAATTTGGGTGCACTTGAGCCAGCACTTAGTGCAGAGATGTTTCATAGATGATACAAGTGCTGAATAAGATTTCTAACACTTGCATTCTCTGCTTTTATACAGCATAAAGAATGAGATCGAAGCACATGTCATATGTCTCCTGGTCCCAAATTCTTTCTCACAGTCTTTTTTGCTCGGCTGTAGTTATTACTCCACTGGTTTGCTTTTAAGATTCTCAGTGTTTTAGCCAAAAAAAGATCGCTCACTGACATTACTCTCTGGA
>NW_011107144.1:0-386 GCF_000146605.3 Meleagris gallopavo
GCTGACCTTTGGCTTAGCTATTCCTTATCACAGTGAGTAAACCATCAGCTACAGTGCTCTGAGCTACAGCGATTCCGTTAATGTTGCTTTAGTAATTAACCCTTTGAAATATTTTGCAATGCTTCTTTTTACTCTCTCACAAGCTGGTCTAGATTTACGGGTAAAACGAACACCTCACAGGAGGACCAAGCAGACATTGAGACGTCAGTGGCAGAAAGATGTGGCAGCTCGGGGACAGCTCAGCCTGGTGGGGACCGAGGGAGGCTGACCGACGGCCACGGGCCCCTCCTTACCCCAGCCCACGCTGAGGAGATTTTCTCCTCATAAGATCGCACCATGTGCTCAGGAAGGCTCCCACTCGGCTGCTGAACTTTCTGGCACCCCTT
>NW_011107145.1:0-398 GCF_000146605.3 Meleagris gallopavo
GGCCAAGGGAATAGAATAGTTTCTGCTATAGACAAAATATAGAAATAAAGCATATACCAATTTTGAATATTTAAAAATATTTAAAAATATTAAAAATATTTAAAAATATTAAAAATAAAATTAAAATATTGAAAACATTTAAAACACTTTCTCACCAGATTTAGTAAACAGTATAGGAAAAAGATATTTAATTCCAAGTTTCCACCTCAAAGCAAATAATTATAAAACTATTATTCTGGTTTATTTATAAACAACAGCAAAAACAAACAAACAAAGAAAACCCTTATTCTACATGCAGAACCTTCAGAAAACTATGAATAGTGAGGAGTTGTTGAAGTCAGATTTGTCATGCCGAATATCTAATCTTGTAAAATAACCATCTAGTCTACTTCTATGCT
>NW_011107146.1:0-402 GCF_000146605.3 Meleagris gallopavo
GTGTTAAAACATTAACTTATAAAGATGTAGATGGATTGTAACTTTTTTCCTAGCTCCCATCCAGCTTAAAATTCTGTGCAGTAAGAGACACAGATTCAAGGAATGGGGAAAAAGTCATTAAAATGAAATACCAATATGAGCAGTGTACATAGTATATTCAAGTAGATGCATTGTGTAAGGAGCTGTAGTTCCTTCCAAGGTTTCTAAAGTTTTCCGCTCATGTTATTTCAGCTGGGAAGTTTTGAGATTCCTTTTGTCTAATCTGAGAATGTGGATTGAAGATTATGGTTTTCGATGGCTTCCGATTTGATGGTGTTACATCTATGCTGTATCACAATCATGGGATTGGTGAGTAATTTAATCAGTTTTGATGTAAGCAGTCCTGTTGCAGCTCTATTGTGG
>NW_011107147.1:0-692 GCF_000146605.3 Meleagris gallopavo
CTTGTTGCTTGAAAATAACTCCTCAGAGTCTAGTAGTGAAACAAGAAAACAATTGGCATTAATACATTTGCATTCAAATTCAAGTCTACTGTTTTTTGCCTTTTAGCAAGGTCAGTTCACATCTATCTCTCAGGAAAACTGCCTAAACAATCTGGTCTTTGCTGGGGTTAGCATTTTAAATTTTAACAAAAATTTAATTTGTTTAAAATAAATAAAAATCACTGAAAATTTTGTCTTACAATTGTCTCTGTATTATTATCCTGTAGAATGGATAATAATGAAATGTCTCTGTTAACTAAATGTATATTCTTCTGTTTCTAAGGTTTTACAGGAGATAGAAGACCATTTCTTTCAAACTTGGTTTAAAAGCTACTGCCATAATTTCTTTGGCTAAAAGTTGTCATAGGATGGTTTTATTGGTGACTGCAGCTCATGTAAAGGGCATATAAAAAGTCTGCAGCTCTTCAACTTTCCAGTCACTTATCTTTTGGCAACAAAGATGTAAAAACATCTTTAATAGTTTAAAATATCTTTGTCATTAACAAAAATATATCATTAATGTTATGTCTTGTCTTTTACTTAAGAACTGACAATGCTTTCTTAAAACTGTAGGTGTGTAAACGAAAGTGTATCACTTAGCATTTAGTGGGGCAAACAACAAATGTGTACTTTGAATCAGAGATATAAAAAAA
>NW_011107148.1:0-430 GCF_000146605.3 Meleagris gallopavo
CTCAGACCAAGCTCGACTTGTGTTCTTTTTCACCCTACGTATGGCTCCAGGACACAGCACTTGCTACGAGCAGAAACATTTCTTCTTGGTGCATCCGCTTCCTTTGCTTGGTAGTGCTTTCAGTACCTGCTCCTCTCTCCAGCCCTCTCAGCAAGATAAAGGCTCAAGAACTGAGCTCACCCAAGTCATCGAACCACAGCCGTTAAATGAGTGCTTCACTGGTTATTTCATTGGGATTATGTCTGGCTCGTTTCTGTGAATCAATATAAGCATCCCATTGAATCTGCACACGGATTCAGCACTGATATTTATTTATCTGCAGTTGTGCAGTTAGGTGTGAGTATTTTCTTGTTCTCTGGAGGCTATATTGCAAGTTAAGGATTTCATTAGCAGAGTAAGTTGGAAAATTGAGAGGACTGAGAGCGTTCAG
>NW_011107149.1:0-457 GCF_000146605.3 Meleagris gallopavo
TTGTTTGGAAGTTTACAATCACCTTGAATCAGTGCTACAAGACGTAAATTTCAACAGTATGCTTCTAATTAAATCAGTGATATGAATTAGATATCAAAGTTCCTGTAAGATTTCTTTACATGCTTTTTTTAAAAAATAGACTGGCTCTTCTAAATTTTTAAAGCTAAAATACATTTATTTTTAAAGTGGAGGGATTTGTTTTGAACAGCAAAACGTGTCCATGCATGCTATCCAAAATTCATTTTTATTTCTAGCATAATGTTTCCTGATGAAAAATATATGATATCATTCAATAAATAAAAATCTTAATTGCTGCATTCAGTGAATTGAGACAATTTTATTAATTGTTTCAATTTTTTTCCTTGACTTGAGTGAAATACTAGCTGAATAGTACCTAATGGTGGCTGATAATTTATTTAGGTATGACTTTCTGTAAAGAACATGATTCAAGATCTGG
>NW_011107150.1:0-501 GCF_000146605.3 Meleagris gallopavo
GAGAGCACACACCAGATGCATGAGACCATCCTTCCCTATCAGATGTGGTTTATCTTTTCCAGGTGGTCAAAAAATTTTCTTCTCTCTTCTTTAACATTACAGTGCTTAGGTTTTGACTGATTTCTTGGCAAGCTGTTTCTAGTAGCTGAGAGGCTGAAGAATCAGAACCTCATCATGCATAATTGCCTTGTGCTGCATTCTGGATCAAAAAACACCAGTTATTGCTAGCTACAGTTTTCTTTCCATCTCTGTTCTTGTACCATTATTTTTAATCCTTTTAGAGGTATACAGTACTACAGTTACAATCCTTCATGGAACCAAACCAAATGAACGTAAGTGGCAAAGTCTTAATACAGACTTTCTTGAACAGAGATTAGTTAAGGAATTTAAGTGCAGTGACATGATATCAAATCCAAGTTCTTCAAGTGGCAGCACTGTAAAGCTGGCAGCTTAAATTTCAAGGAAGTGTGTGCCTTGCAGCACTCTTTGGCTGTTCTACCC
>NW_011107151.1:0-470 GCF_000146605.3 Meleagris gallopavo
GTGGCAACAAGTGGCCGCATGGGAATGGCATTCCACCCCCAGTGATGCACAGTAAGGCCTGGTAGAGCTGCTTGTGTGATGCAGAAAGGCAGGGGCGGGGGCGTGGTTTCTTCCACGTTTGGTAGTGCGTGGACCACATCCGTGAGGCATGGGGAGCAGCACGGAGGGCCGTTGGACTGTCTCAGCACTGCAGCTGGGTGCAGCTGTGCCCAGAGCTCATGGGGACCTTTTACCATCGGTTGGCATCGCCTCCTTCCTGGGACAGATCCTGAGGTGTCTTCCTTCTCCCCACACGTATTTTTCAGAGGAGCTCCTGAAGCAAGGAAGAGTACAGGAGGATGCAGAGAAAGGTGAGTTTATGCAACGTAATGTCCCAGTGCTTCTGTGCGTGAGGAATCTCGAGCAAAACGACTGTGTTCATGTAGTGTGAGGTGCCTTGTTGATGGTGTCCCACACTGTTCCCGAGCATT
>NW_011107152.1:0-473 GCF_000146605.3 Meleagris gallopavo
TTGTGTCTCTACTGTGACTCTTCCATTACTGTGCTAGACTGAAGGTGCTAAGTGGCAAAACCATAGAAAGAATGCCCATAAAAACCACTTTCGTATGTAAAAACTTGAAAAAATTTAGAAGGGATCTGCAGGAGGGGGAAACTTTTATAGAAGTGAAGTTTGAAACAGGCCGCAATGAGATCTAGGGTTCAGGAAAAAGTCAACCCACATGGACAAGAATGTCTTAAGTTCTAGAGAACAAAAGCAGCTTTTCGTAGCAATGCTCAGCACAAGCTTGCTACAAGCCTTTGGAACCTGTGGATTATTCTCCTTTTCTTAAACAAAGCTACATTTTTACCTTATTTTCTTAAATGCAGGTATGACGATGAAAAGAAGGAATGGATTGGCATACTGAAAGAGATCCGATATGCGACTGGAGCTTCCTGCTTGGCTACACGTTTAAATCTCTTCAAGCTGTCGAAGCTGTAAACAAA
>NW_011107153.1:0-489 GCF_000146605.3 Meleagris gallopavo
CCTGAAGGAAAAGATTCCACAAGGGCACTGCTTACCAGTGTTCTTCAAAGCATTTCCCACAGCACTCTGAATGCAAAAAGGCGTCAAGAGGAAGAGAAAACTGATATTAATATTTGAGCCTACATGGAAGTACAATACAAGCAATCTTATTTTGAGTTTTTTTTTTTTTGCTGGACCACAAAGCCTACTTGAGGCTCAAGTGACATCAAGGACCACTGATGTCAAGAACTCAGAGCTGATACAGATACAGAGAAGAAGCAGCAGCCCTCAGAAAGCAACAACTCTTTTTAAAGCAAGGAGTACCTCATGGGAACATAAGTCTAAAAAGCCAAGGAGGGCTTTGAAACGAGCTCTCAGCTCTGAGAAAGAAGGGAAAATAAAAGCGTAAGATCCCAACCTGACAGCCATACTCTGCCTCTTACAGAAAACTGTGGTTTTTCAACCTGGCAGCGTTCTCTGAAGACTGAATAACCACTTTCAGAGGGATGC
>NW_011107154.1:0-399 GCF_000146605.3 Meleagris gallopavo
TTGAGACACTTGTCACTGAAGTCTATTTTTTGTCACAGAGACTATTGTCATTGAGAAGCCCTAGCAGGCCCAGACAACAACATTCCATGCCATTTTCATGGCAGTGAACAACTCCAGGTACTGGGGAATCCAGACCTTCACCTAGAATGGTCTGCAGTGTTCAGGAGGGAGGGCATTGACTTGAGTAAAAGAAACAAACAACAGAAAAATTTTTTCAAAAAATTGGTTTGCATTTTTTCTTGGCTAATGCTGTTGGTTTATTGTTAAGAGTTTGTTTTTCCTTCTTTTTTGTTCCAGCTTGGGATTTGAGACAGCAACTATTCCTCCCATCTTATCAGTCCAGGCTTGGTTCCAGAAATGAGATCTACTTGCATTGCTCCCAGCTCAAGCCTGCTTGAT
>NW_011107155.1:0-488 GCF_000146605.3 Meleagris gallopavo
GAACTTCCTGTGTTTCAGTTTGTGCCTGTTACTTCCTGTCCTGTCCCAGTGCACCACCAAAAAGAGCCTAGGCCCAATCTATTTGACATCCGCCCTTAGATATTTATAAGCGTTGATAAAGTCCCCTTTCAGTGTTCTCCAAGATTCCAAGATGAACAGTCCCAGGTTTCTCAGCCTTTCCTTGTACAGAAGATGCTCCAGGCCCTAAATCATCTTTGTCACCCTCTTTTGGACTCTCTCTAGAAGTTCCCTATCTTTCTTGAACTGAAGAGCCCCAGAACTGGACATGGTACTTCAAATGTGACCTCACTGGGGCAAGAGTAGAGGGAGACCGATCACCTCTCCCTCTACTGGATACATTTTTTTAATGCATCCTATGATACCATTGGTCTTCTTGGCCACAGGGGCACACTGCTGGCTTATGGCCAACCTGCTGTTCACTAGAACACCCAGCTCAACTCCAGCAGGTCAACCTCTAACCTGTACTG
>NW_011107156.1:0-715 GCF_000146605.3 Meleagris gallopavo
TCACTGCACAGCCAAGCGGAGCCACCTGAGGGCATTTCATCGGTACACACCAAAGCAGCTCAGATGCCCAAGGATGGGAGACCAGTGACAAGCCACTCCTGCCAGGGCAAGGGTGGGAAGGAGGAAGGGAAGAAGCTAGAATGAGGAGCTGTGGGTTGTCAAACCCAGCTGCTGCAAGGCCAGTGGCACTGTGGGTCAGGGCTTACGTCTCTGGCAGCAGCAGAATCACAGGGCCTTGGCACAGGACAAGCAAGGAGTCCCCTTCCTGCTGACAGTAGCTGACTTAAGCTTGGGCAGCCGCCTGCTTCCTACACCTGGCCATGTGAGGAAGAATAGGTGATGATAACTCAGAGTTTCAATTACTCTTGAAGGTCATCCATTTCTCAGCATCTTGTTTTACGAGTGAAGTGTATGTTGCTGCTTCTGTACTTTAGGACAAGATGTAGTGGTCCTAAGTTGCAGCAGGGGAGGTTTAGTCTGGATATTGGGAAAAATCCTTCTCAGAAAGCATGGTGAGGCATTGACACAGGCCGCCCAGGGAGATGCTGGAGTCACTGTCCCAGAGGCATTCAAGAGCCACATAGATGTAGCAGTAGGGATGGGATGACAGCTGAACTAAGTGATCTTAGAGGTCTTTTCCAACCTTAATGATTCTGGGATCCATTTAGGTCTTCAAATTCAGTAGGAGAAGCCATGCAAGCCAGGATTAACTGAG
>NW_011107158.1:0-458 GCF_000146605.3 Meleagris gallopavo
AAAATCACCAAAGAAATTCTTTATTTTATGAATGAATGCAATTCTGCTGTTTCTAATGCATACATATATTAAAAAAAAAAGGATAAATAAAATGAATTTGTCATGAAAATACATGTGTATCATTTACACAAATCAAAATCAACTCAAACTTTTCTGTTTCTATGTTTTAATGAGTCTTTTCTCAAAAGGTATGTGCAAAACATTTTATATCAAATTAACTATAAAGCAAAAACAAATTAAACAGAATAACTGAAAGTACAACGGAAGCTGATCAATAATGCAGAATGGAATACTTTCTCAAGCAAATATAGGTAAAGTATGAACTTTTTGTATACAAACAAATATTTTAAGGTAATTTAAAAGAATAAAGAGTGGATGCTTTACTCTGTAAACTCAATGTGATAACATTTACATGAAGCATATGAATTCATTCTACAAGTCATCTGACATTTGTTTTC
>NW_011107159.1:0-403 GCF_000146605.3 Meleagris gallopavo
TTCCAAGTTCTGTGAGACTGAATACCCAAGCAAGAACATACCCAAATCAGGCTGCTCTGTAGGAAAATAAAGCACAAGTCAGTCTTGTTGCAGCCAGCAGCTGCGGAGTAACCATATGCTGAACTGTTCAACTTCTGAAGTAGTTGAAGTACGGAAGTTCAGGTTGGGTGTTAAGGGCAATTTCTTTTCAGGAGGGGTGAAGCAGTGGCACAGGCTGTTCAGGGAGGCGGTAGAGTCACCATCTCTGGAGGTGTTCAAGATATAGCAGTGGGATGTGGTTTGTGAGCATTTTGGGGGTGGGCTGACGGTTGAGCTATATGATCTTGGAGGTCTTTTTCAATCTTAATGATTCTATGGTTCTATATATTGTGTGGGTTTTTGCTTGTATCCTTGCTTGGTCAGA
>NW_011107160.1:0-584 GCF_000146605.3 Meleagris gallopavo
TAAAACCAGTATTGTGCAATAGATTATATTGTCAAAAAATTACACCAATTAATAAATGTTAGAAATGGAAGCAATTTGTATTGAGATCACAATAAAGATTCAGTGCAAAAAAATCCTTATATGACTTAATTCCAAGCCAAGTAGATTTCTTATGACCTCCTTGCAGCTGTACTCTCATTCTTTAAACGGAAAATATGTGCTATATAGAAAAATAACTTCTTTCCATTCTTTGAAAAATTTAACAAGATTTGGGCAACTGAAACATGGTTATACATCATAATGACTAATAAAAATGGTTATCAGCAGAAAAGGTTTTCACAGGCGCAGTGAAATTCAAAGCCACGTGACTTAATTCTCTACTCCGTAAGAAAACCTGTGAGAGATCAGAGATAGGAAGTAATGAAAAAATCCTGAAGATCTGCTGGAAATTCAAACTGCTGCTGTGGAAAAAGGGTTCTTTGCTTCTAGGAGCAAAAAAAAGTGACCAACAGGAAGCAGCTTCACATTGAGAAGAAACCACGAGGACTTTGAGGGAAGCAGTGCCTTTCAGACACCTACAACCTTATGTTGTACACATCATAGTG
>NW_011107161.1:0-478 GCF_000146605.3 Meleagris gallopavo
AAGAAGTTCTTACGCACATTCGTGCAAAACTTCCTGTGCTGCAGCTGATGTCCGTTTCCCCTCGTCCTGTCTCCACGTACCACTGAAAAGAGACTGGCCTCACCGCTATGGCCGCCACACCTCAGATATTTATAAACCTGGATCAGGTCCCCTCTCAGTCTTCTTTTCTCAAGGCTAAACAGACCCAGTTCACTTAGCCTTTCTTCATAGGGGAGATGCTCCAGGCCCTTCACCATCTTTGTGGCCCTCCGCTGGACTCTTTCCAAGAGATCCTTGTCTTTTTTTGAACTGGGGAGCCCAGAACTGGACACAGTACTCCAGATGAGGCCTTACCAGGGGCAGAGTAGAGGGGGAGGATCACCTCCCTCGACCTGCTGGCCACGCTCTTTCAATGCACCCCAGAATGCCATTGGCCTTTTTGGCCACGAGGGCACACTGCTGGCTCATGGCCAACCTGTCGTCCACCAGGACGCCCAGG
>NW_011107162.1:0-479 GCF_000146605.3 Meleagris gallopavo
GCATGTTTCAAAGTCATCCATCTCCCCACTGGGAGATTCCAGCCAACACCATTTCTGCAAATCCCTGTGTCCCCCCCATGCCTCTGAGCTCCCAAGGACTGGACTCTCCCATTGTAGCAATGCTCCCTGCTGTTCTGAAAGACAGCAACTGCCTGCATTTGGCTTCTCTTGCTACAGATGGAGCAGCCAGGCTTCCCTCTGCCCTTGGGCTGGTCACTGGATCAGCCTAGGATTGTGTTAATTGAGACATGGAAGGAGTTGACTGCAGATTGCTGCCTGGTTGCTGTTGGTGTCTGTTGTGTTATGGCATGGTTGGGATTGGGGTTCCTCAGTCTCAGAGGCCTTTGGGTTTTTTGCTAAACCTAAAATATAGGATCATTTTTTCAATTGTTAACGCTGTTATCCTGCTTTCTTCCCTGTTGCACTGCAGCAATGAATCACTTTGGCTTCAGGTGTAGCCATGAGCAGTGCTCTGATGG
>NW_011107163.1:0-440 GCF_000146605.3 Meleagris gallopavo
CCATCACGGGAGCTAGATTTAGTGGTTGTGGCTGTCTGGGGCAAATATTTCCATGTAGGCATAAAATAAAAAGGCTTAAAAAAAAGAAAAACAAAAACAGGGATCCTCAGTCAAGACTTCAAGGTAGTGTAGTGTGGCTGTTAATTAGTGAGGATGAAGAAGCCAGTGAGAGATTCTGAGCTCCAATTGCCCTTTATTTACTGTCTGAGCTCAAAAGGCACACGTTATTTTTGCTCTAAACCTTGGTTTGGGTTGTCCACGAGAGGCAATTGAGTCCTTTCTGAGGACTGGATGAAATTTCATTTTTGTTTGACATGTTTGGAATGATCAACTCAGTTGATATCACAGACATCAAACTGCACTGGCATACAACCTAGAAATGATCCAATGCAAACTCTGAACTTTCCATCAGTGGAAAATGTACTCTCAGCAAAGTCAAA
>NW_011107164.1:0-420 GCF_000146605.3 Meleagris gallopavo
GCCGTGGGTAGTGCAGAGCAGAGGAGATTAAATCTGCCCACCTGACCCAGTGGCTCAGTGGCAAAGATTTATCTCCTGCGTCCTTGCTTGCAGCAGTTTCTGCACGCAGCAGTTGGGGTTTTGGGGGTACCCTGTCCTGCTCCCAAGTGGGATCTGCCTCAGCACTCACTGACATGAAGGGGCATCCCAGGCAGGAGCAGCCCCTGACACAAAGGAGCTGCAGCTCCAGCCTTGTCCCTGCTCAGTTTCCCCAGTTGGAAGGGGGGAGCAGGAGCTGCCCCTCCCAGACCCAGCAAGGCTTTTGGGGCCAGAGGGTTGTGAAATCCCAACGACACTGGGATGTCCCTGGGGTGAGAGGGATGACCAGAGGTGCAGCAGCCTCCCAGGATCATCCTGCAGCCGTGGCACTCACTGGTGCCT
>NW_011107165.1:0-402 GCF_000146605.3 Meleagris gallopavo
ATTGCTCTTCATGCCTCTGCTGTTTGGCTGCAGTGCACGGGCCAGGCAGCAAAGTGGCTTCTGAGGTTTGCAAGCCTGGAGCTGGGGCTGCTGTGTGCCCTCAGATGGGAGTGGTAGGTTTGCTGCTGTGTCAGTGTTTCCATATTAAAACAAAACAAAACAAACAAACAACAACAACAACAACAACAAAAACACCTCAATTTGAGCCATCCCTATTGAAGTATTCTTACATGAGACATTGTCCCAAAAAGGACTAAGAGGCTCCATCTAGCTGTAAGATTGAGTATTTAGTAACAGCCTCTAAGACTCTATTTGATGTTAATGACAACGGCCTTGCAAACTGCCTTGGGTCTGGGTCAGAGCAGTTCCTATGTGTCAAAGCCCAGGATGGGCCATGCTTGT
>NW_011107166.1:0-617 GCF_000146605.3 Meleagris gallopavo
TGTGCCATAGATTGTAGATGTGCTGAAGAACATGTACAAGAACACTGACAGGCACTTTGCAGAATACCTGCAATACAATCATAAAGAAGATCCAGGAAATTCATCAGTACCTGCACAGAAGAAGAGTAAATATTGAAAATGGAAAGTTTTGTGGATGAATACTGGAGCAGCAGCAAGTATGGGAAAGAACTGATATAGGTATAAGGATAGGTAAGGCAGTGATGATTTATGTAAAGTGAAATTTAGTTTGGAAAAATAAGCAAGGGTTTAGATGTCAAACTGCCTTCTATATTTTTCTAAAGCAGAAACATCAGAAATTGAAAAGTCCTTGTAAATCACAATTTCCTATCAAAGTGTAAGGATAATCACTTACAAAAAAATAATTTGGTAGAGATTGCTACCTTTCCTAGTCCAGTTTAACATGACCTTGATGAGGAATCCTGGGTATCCAAAAATTGGAAGACAAATGAGGAATTGTGCAGTGGTCCAGGTAGCACATGGAGTAATTAGTTCTAGCCTCTGCTCTTGTATGTGGGCTCAAAAAAGTTAGTTACTACTCCCTGGCTATTTTTTGTTTTCCTAGAAATTGACAGCCGACACTTCAGTAAGTCACCTCT
>NW_011107167.1:0-1784 GCF_000146605.3 Meleagris gallopavo
GCCGTGAAGAACTTGGACAACCTCAGCCAGGCCATGTCTGAGCTTAGCAACCTGCATGCCTACAACCTGCGTGTTGACCCTGTCAACTTCAAGGCAAGCAAAGGCTTGGGTCTTGGGGTCCTGGGGTCTTGGGGTCAGGGATCTTGGGATCTTGGAGGTCTTGCGGCCAGGGGATCTTGGGGTAAAGGGGTCCTGCTGTCAGGCAGTCCTTGGGTCAGGGGTCCTGGAGCCTTGGGGTCTTGAGGTCAAAGTGTGATGGGTTCCTGAGAGCTGGATCTTGGGGGCCAGGAACTGAAGGCCAGGGATGGTACCAGGGCCAGGATGGGGGACAGACTGGGGCTGAGAGCCCTCTATCCAGAGCAAGGGTACTGAGCCTCTGTTTGCCTTGCAGTTGTTGTCGCAGTGCATCCAGGTGGTGCTGGCTGCACACTTGGGCAAAGACTACACCCCCGAGGTGCATGCTGCCTTCGACAAGTTCCTGTCTGCCGTGTCTGCTGTGCTGTCTGAGAAGTACAGATGAGCCACCGTCTACAACTTTAAGTCTTCAATAAAGACACCATTGCTGCAGCACTGTGTCCATGTGTGCTGGGGCTGGGGAAAGGGCATAGGGGCCCAGGGTGGGCTGGGGCACACTCAATGCTTCCCTGAACCCCTTGGGAGGGAGGTAGGGAGGAAGGAAGCTCCTTCTTCCACGTCTGGCATGGGGCTTGCCTGGTTAAATGTGATCCTGAAGCTGGTAGCAGGACTCTCAGGACAGAGCTCAGCCTGCACCTTCCCATGCCTGCAAACCTGCTTGGGGTGGGTGAAGCCAAATGTGTTTCTTTGAACACCTTGAACAATTTTCCATAGGGGAAGGATTGACCTCTCCTGGCTCTATCACCATGGCAGGACTTCACTGGGAATGCTGTGGGAGCTTAATGCCTGTATGAATTTTGTGAGCAACGAGACAAGTTCATTGAGTGAAAAAAATTCCACTGTGAACTATGAAGTACAGACACAATTCATAGCCCCTAAGCCACAACTCTCTAGCAATTGCCTGGGAAGGGCCCCTCCACTTGTGCCTTGGGTGCTTGCTTTTCCCATGTCATCTGGAGAGGCTGGAAATGTCACAGGCAGAGCTGTAGTCCAATACAAGGCTCCTGCTTTTACATCACTGGCTTTAGATCTGAAGGAGATGGTGGGTGGTAAGATAGTAAACTAGCCCTGGGTTTGCTCTGCATTGTGACCAGAGGAGAAAATCGGGGTTTGTGAGGAATGAGGGAAGCTGCACTAGGAAATCAGCACCTGCTTTGCTAGGGAGTCCCCATGCCATACCCCACTCCTGTGAGCACACTTCCAAATGCACTGCTTTTCCTCCATACTTAAAGCACTATCTACATCTCAGCACATCTGTGTTCATTTACACCCAGTTATTCCTGTGCCCACGGTTTGAGGAGCTCTTCTGCCTTTGCAGTTTGTCCCACTGACGTGTGCATGGGCAGCAAACACACAGCCTCCCCTCCTTCTGCTTCCCAGAAGAGCAGTCCCCCTCCTCCACTCTTCCCCTCCTCCTGTTCTCTGATATGGTGCCAGGTCAAGCTAATCTCCCCCAAACACAAATGATAAGAACCGCTGGAAATGGAGGAAACACGGGTGTAAACTGTCCCCCCCATGCCAGCTCTCAAACCTACTGGAACCACTGCAACCTTTTTCACCTTCCCAGCCCTCCTTATCTTCTTCATCCTCTCACCTTCCTCCTCACCTTCATCATTCAGGACATGCAGAGCTCACTGGGGGTCGTTATG
>NW_011107168.1:0-1356 GCF_000146605.3 Meleagris gallopavo
ATCGTGTGTGCCGGCCACCACGTGGTATTTTTCCAGCTGGTTTCCTGAGCTGTGTCAGCGGTCAGTTGTGCTTGGCTGCAGTGCTGGCATGGCAGCACTGTGTCATGCATGGGCATGGCCCTGCCTCGGCTGGCTCTCGTGCAGCTTTTTCCCAGGCAAGGCAAGAGGAAGCTTGGCTGTAATGCCAGCTGTCTGGTTAGTACAGAGCCATCAAGTACGTGGGTTTGTTCAGGGAAGACAGCAAGGGGAAAGGATAAACTCAAGCAGCTTTTGTGCAGTGCTTTCTGCGCAGCTTCATCATCTGCCTCTTCTAAAATGTAAGTGGAAATTCGGCATCACCTACTCCCTTCCTTTTTTGTTCACTGGCACTTAATTTAAATTTAAATTGATCTAAAATCCTTAAAACTAGAATGGTTTTTAATTATTTCTTAACTCATTGCAATTGCTATCATTAGTCTACTAAAAAGTGAAGAATTGTGATTAGCTGGAATTAGTATAACTTGCTAGCTTCATTTTTTAGGTAAATAATAGTTTTTCTTGTTTTGTCAGAAATTTCACATTTAAATGTAGAGAGCACCCATGACCCTGGTTGTTCTAACACCTGTATTTACAAAATGGTGTATTAAAATGTTTATAGTGGAGCTTCAGTTGTAGGATAATGTTGCTGATTTGCCTGAGCAGCTTGGAGACTTATGAAACACCAAAGTACTGTTTACTTCAGAGGCTGAGGCTGACTACCAGACCTTACTTGCACAACTTCCTGAGCACCGCTGCAATGTATTTCTGGAGGTTTAGGTGACATCTCACAGTAGTAATGGCACATAAGTTTGGGGGAGAGCAAGGCTGCTGGAGAGCTCTGCAGAGCGGTGGCTCCATCCCGGTTTGCTTTCTGGAAGCAGCAAGATGCAGAAATCTGAAGCCAGCAATTGAGAATGTAATGGGAATCATAGTGCTCAATCGGTGCCAGTTTTTCCTCCTAATTTTTACTTGAGGGCTGAATGCTCATCTAACCCTCTTTATTTGGGGGCATTCAGCACATCGTACTAAATGTGCTTGATTTTTTTTTATTTGCAGGTCACCTTTTAATGGAGCTGTAAAAGTAAGTGTAAACTGCACCTTCTTTTGTCATCAGTAAGTGCTGAAGGGCATAGCACTGAGAATAGAAGTGCCTGTGGGCTCAGATGTGGGAGAAGGGTGGGCAGCCCCCAGTGCTACCCAGTCAGTAAGGGGGGTGAGAGGTAGCTGGGCTCTTGTTCACTTTCCCTGTCTACTTGTACAGGCCTCTTCAACACTGCAAATGCCTTCTTCTTTTTTTTTCCTTTTTTTCTTTTTAAGCACTTGTTAGTGATGCTCTGC
>NW_011107169.1:0-1112 GCF_000146605.3 Meleagris gallopavo
AAATTCAGTGAGGCCAAAAAGGATAAAACCTCTAATTTTTTTTTTTCTTTCTGGTGAGCTGCCAGTCACATTGATTACAATGCTATTTATAAAAGCATTATCATAGTAATGCAGTTGGTTATAAGCAGAGAACATTAGAGTGACAAAAATGCACTTGGCATGCATGTAAGCTGTCAGTAGTTAATACTGAAGAGCAAGAGAGCTTTAAAAAGGTGTAGGTGGCAATACTCCTAAAATCTTGCCACTATTTCAACAGCAATATCACCCAAGGACCTCACTCAAACTTGGAAGTACTGTTCACCTATTTCACAATCTGCTTTCAGTCTGAACCAAAACATAACTGCTTAAAGATCTTTAAAATAAAAAATATCAAGTGTCACTTGGACATACCACAGGAGCTGATCCTTGTTTTCTCGAATCAAATAGAAAATGTAAATTTTCAGTTAGTTGGCACTACTTTGCTTAACACATTGGTACCACTGCATCTCCCTTCACCCTTTAAACAAAAATCAAAGCAAAGGATACCAAACCCAGAGAATACAATGAGTAAAGAGAGAGCGCAGCCTGAAAAATCTATCATACACATATCCTCAAACAAGTATAGTTCATATTCATTTGCAACAAAACTTCAAGTACTTCTTCCTATCACTTAGAGGCTGGAGACACAGAAGAAACAGGAAGGAAAGAGATAGGCATTAACTTATGTAATATTCAATAGGAATAATATATACCTTGAGAAACAGAAGCATTTTTCAGGCTCTATGTTGGTTTCAACTAAGAGTATATTATGCTTTCCATCCCTTCTTTCACAACTACAAGCAAATCCAGGGGTAAAGTTGATTATAGATATAAGACCTCAGAAGCCTCCCTTTCAGAAGAAACAAGGTATCCATTCTTAAAACAGTTGCTTATCATCGGCATCATTTGCACACACAGACAGTACAAAAAGACAAAACTCAAATTCTAAAACATATAAATAACAATCTCCTAGTAAAGTATAATCATGTTCTGATATTTCACTTACGCTCTCAGAGGGTTATCAAGCAATTCTGATTATTTTGACATTTTTCCTGTATCTGACTTGATAATTTCCTCAAATCCATGACTCTAGC
>NW_011107170.1:0-852 GCF_000146605.3 Meleagris gallopavo
AAGCCCATCCACAGCAGCAGCAGCTGGAGCTATGTCACTCATGCAGCACAGCCCTCCAGGGAGACACAGCATATATAAAATGGAAGTTTTTCCCTACCACCACAATTACATCATCTGCCAAATGTCACCAGCTAAGCTGACAATAGCATTCTTCTTCATGCATCTCCATGTAGATCATATCTTTCATGAAGTCATGTGTCTTCATCAGGCCTTCACAGGCAGAGATGCCGGGAAAGAGTGAGTCTGCATTTCTAGCTGCGTCACACTTGTAACTGTCAAATCTCTGAAATAAGATGCTGCTCTGAAGGACCTTCATCAGTCCTCCTGGAAGTTTCCTGGCTGGGATTTCCCCTCACATCTTGCATAGCTATTTAGTATATAAATACAGATGCCATATTTAGGAAAATGACAGATACAAGCAAGTTCCCTACAAAAAAACAAACAAACACCACTGAAATTACATTAACTTTTTAGCCACTTTTTGTCTCTTGACTAGAAACAGCTAGTGAGCTAATTCTTCTGTGGGAACCTATCTATCTCCTAATGCAAAAGAAACCCCGATATAGGAAACAAGCCATATTACTCAGGTGAAAATGATCACTTAAGTAAGAAGGAGACAGAGGCTTATACAGATCAGGAATAAAACCACATAATTACTAGAGTCTACTTTGTCTTGGAAAAAAATCTCAGCAATAGTCAAGATTTAAATAGATAACGTTACTAAACTGGAATGGGTAGCACTTTCCGTTCCTCAATCACAGTACGTACAACAAATAGAACACAAACATAACAAAACACAAAAATCTACTCTATCCAGTTAATAATCATTCATCACCTTAAAAATGCTTACAA
>NW_011107171.1:0-814 GCF_000146605.3 Meleagris gallopavo
AGAGTCGGCTGTGGAAGAGTGCATTTCTAAAAAAACAAACCTTTCAAATATATATTTCAATTGCAATATACAGAATCGATTGTGTGCTTTTCTCTTTGTAACAATCTCTGTCTTGTTTTTCTGATCTCTTTGAAAATGTATTTTGCTGGGGTGTTAATTCATTGTGCTCTTACTCCAACAGTAAAAGGCTCATAAAATTTATGCTTTATTGCCTTTACTTTCAATAGAAAGGAATGCACATCCAGATAAATTTAACACTTTTTACTCTTTATTTTATGCAATTTATTTGAAAAATCCGTATTTCATGTCTTAGACAAATTTTGTATGCTTACCATGCTTCTTCTCACTGTGATGCCTACTAAGGGAAATGTATTATTACATACTGCAATTATGCAGTGTGTTTGGTGCCTTCTGAAAAGGATGTATTGCAAGAAAGGGCACATAGACCTACCTGAAGGAAAAAGATAAACATATATTTTTTCTTTTTGACTGTAACAGACAAAGAGCAAGTAATTTAAAAGTAGATGCATTTTGTTTTCATTATGCACATAAGCAGCTATTATTCTTTAATGAAGAGTGCTATTTACCACTTGTATCTAAAGGTAAAGCAACAAGTGAAAGCATTCTCCTGTTTCATCCAGTTCAAAACCTGCTGGTAAACTTATATCAGTACCAGAAAACTGTTATGATTAGCAGAGAATAATGTTTTGTTAGGCATTATATAAATAAATAAATAAATAGATAGATAGATATAAAAGAGGAAGTGCTCATACCACAGAAATATATATATATATGTATATATATATGTACATAT
>NW_011107172.1:0-742 GCF_000146605.3 Meleagris gallopavo
AGTGCCATGGCCTTTCTACCAGTTGTTCTACTCATGAAACTGTGGTATACCCTTCCTTATATTTCAAGTGAACCTCCACAATTAGTGGATTTAACCTTGCCACTTCATCACATCAAAAACACCAATTAAAATGAACGGAATGCAGAATTAGCTGTCATACCTTCTAATTCTGAAAACAACTCGCTGCCATGCATGCTGTTTCGCAGCACAAATAGCTCCTTGACACCTGGGCAAATGGCCAACTCTAACTGCACTGCTCCCTACAGCAGATATGCTGACCTACAACCTGCAAAGCGTGCTCTATTTGGATCTTTGAGAAGAACGTATTTCTTGCTGACGTGGGTACATATGTTCCACAGCAAGTGGGGCTTTTCTGCTCTTCAATGCAAGGAGAGCCAAAACAATGAGTATTTAGTGGGAGAGGAGAGAGATCATCTGCCCTCATTCACTGCGAGTGAGAACTTCTGCATAGCATCTGTTGTGAAAGTCTCTGTGGAAAAGGAGCTGAACTTTCTAGAACAAGGAATGTCTGCACCCTCACCTCCGCAGGACCTGATTTAGCTCCCTCACATGCCAGAAATACATTTTCCCTGCATGCATTCACTAAACATGGAGCCTGGCTTCTCCCAGAAGGTGCTATCAAGGCCTGAACTTATGCACATCATTATTATTCCATTCCGACCATCTTTATGCATGACCTGGATTTATTTATTTCTAAGCCAGTATTTAATACAATAGGCAG
>NW_011107173.1:0-1041 GCF_000146605.3 Meleagris gallopavo
CACTGAAAATGTGTGCTATGGGACTTGCATGATATATGGAAGTGGCCATTATATCACCTTTGATGGAAAATTCTATGACTTTGATGGAAGTTGTGAATATGTGGCTACTCAGGTAGTGCTCATCAGAACTGAACTGGAATCTTAGAGTGCTTTTCAATTGCCTTCAGGATCTATTTTCCTTTCTGATTTTGTTATTCTTTATTGACTGTTATCACTGTTCCTGAGATGATTGCAGATTATGCCAAGATAAATTCTGTATATTTAGCATAGTTGAGTTGTGACTCTTTTCTTCTTTTACAGTATTCATAAATTGCATGTAAAAGGACTAGTTTATAGTGAGAGTTAACAGTTTATCATCATAATCTGAAATAAGTAAAAAGTCTGAGTTTACAAAACAAAAATTGTTTAAAAAACAAAAAAGATACGTTCCTCATTTGATTTGTTGTACTGCTTGTTTCCCAGATTTTGTTATACATGAGACTTTGCATACTAAATACATGCAGAGATGTATGTATATCTGTTCGTGCATCTGTAAAAACATATGTATTTAGGTAGTAAAAATTTATACACTGTGGATATTCCTGTGTTTGTAATTATTATTATTAAATTGAAATAGAGTTGAAATATTCTACTCAATTTTTTTATGCTCATTTGTTCATTTATCCACAGGATTATTGTGGTGACAAAAATTCTGGTGGCTCATTCAGTATCATCACAGAGAATGTCCCTTGTGGAACTACAGGAGTCACCTGCTCAAAGGCCATTAAAATGTTTATAGGGGTGAGTAATGAGTATTCAGTGAGTATATATTCAAGTATTTCATAGAAAATAGTGCTCCAAATATATACAAAGATACAAAGGCAGCTATAATAAGTAAAGCTTAAAGACCCTGTCAAAATAATGTGTAAAGCTGTAGCTTCTCAGTTACTGAAGTCTGTTCAAGTCGTCTCAAACAAAGTGCTGCACTGCTTTCTGTCATTCTGGAAAAAATCACCCAACAGACTCTGAGCCCTTAGTTTCAGTCTGAGCTGTACCCTTATG
>NW_011107174.1:0-901 GCF_000146605.3 Meleagris gallopavo
GCCTTTCTTCCTTTTGCTTAATGAGAGTAAACTCAATTAGCAGCTCTCGTTAGTTTCCCAAATGGGGCTCGCAATAGTGTAGCTCCCTCGTCTTGTAGGTGTGAGGTGGGGCTGGAGGGCTCGCTGGGGCTGGGGAGCTGTGGGGATGAGCAGTGGCCGTCACCAGCCAAGGATGGGCACGTGGAGCCTGGAGGTGTCCCCATGCCCCAGAACACATCACAGGGTCCTGCAGAGCCTCGAGGCCTCGCTTTGTCTGCACAGCATGTTTTGGCTCAGGCTTGCTGTCGGGTAGCTCAGATGTGTCCCGGCATCGCCGTCTCGTCGCCTTGACCTTCTGCGTGCCATGCTAATCTCAGGGGAACGCGGGGCACATGCATACATGGTGTCCTCCAACCCTTCTCATCAGCAATTGGAGATAAGGTGCTGTCTTCACCACCACCTCCTTGCTGAGTGCTTGCTTTGATCCAGGACTTGATGATCCTTGTGGGTCCCTTCCAACTCTGGATGCTCTGTGATTCTAGGCACTGCCTGGGCTTGTTGTGGTGTGTACAGCTGCGATGGGTGAGGGATCCCCAGGCTGCTGCCAGTGCTGCTTGGTTGCTACCAGCAGTGTTTCTGTGATTCCCTGCTCTTCGCGGGGTGCAGGACAGCCTCTTGGGCAGATCCAGCATGGTTTGTGCAGCATGCCAGGGTTTGGGGTGGGAGGCTGAGGCTGTCCTCACCGTGGTGGGCAGAGAGGTGCTGGGATCACTGCTCAGTCCTGTCACCCCAGACTGCCTCTCAGCCATCTGTGCTGCCTCTAATTGTGGCATTTTTGAAGCTGCAGTTGAATGGGATATCTCCCTATTTTGTTGCTGTGAGGTCTCACACGGAGCCTGTTCAAGTGGCACCACCTCCCAGA
>NW_011107175.1:0-618 GCF_000146605.3 Meleagris gallopavo
CGGTGATGTTTGCATGTACAAAACCATGAACATAAAATGAGACATAGTGCAAAGAATAAAGATAAAGGCGAAAAAACTGAAGAAAGTAGGTTAGCTATCTGGAAAAACAAATGAAAATGACTTTGTACATTCCCCTCATTCTCAAAAAGAGGTTGAAGCATCTTTTCTTCATGTGCAAATGTGCCCTCAGATTTTTAATTTTAATTAATATTTTCCCATATGAAGCAGAATTGATCAATATGGTCAGAATAATCATTAACTCTGTTTATGGAAGGAATTTGGATTCTCTAGAAAATATGAAGATCTTTGTATAATACAAAACAAAAAAATGGTTACATCATTTTTTAAAAAATTAGAATAATAAAAAATAAAGTACATTTATCCAGAATTTACTTTCAATATATTAATTTATTTTCTTAGTTTAGAAATTACTTTTCGTTTCCCAACATGCAATTACAAAATGCACATGCATGATAAGAGTATGCGACATCTCAGAATAGATTTGGAAAAGGGCTTGTAGAAACCTTTCTGTAGATTTTAATACTCTTTGGATTAGGCCCTTTAATAACAATAACTATGTGACACAGGCATTTGCCTTTGGAACCTCAAGCTGGGTCA
>NW_011107176.1:0-646 GCF_000146605.3 Meleagris gallopavo
ATAATCTCAATTTTTATGTTATTTCCTAGATGTCACTGCAGTCTGCATTTTAGAAGCCTTCCAAAACCAGCAAAGTATGTTATTAGCTGATAAAGTTCTCAAACTCCTTGGAAAAGAGAAGGCCAAAGAGAAATACAAGGTAAGGCTTGTGATGCTGCTGACAAATGCTAATTTCACTTGACTGTTGAAACATCGTTTGTTGGCATTCTGGTGATTGTAGCAAGTTTGTCAGTGTCTTCACAAGACTAGTATGTTACCATTGTTTTATTTGGGGATCTGATCAAACAATTTGAAACCTTTGTAGAGAAGAAGGGCCTATTTCTAACAGTCAGGTTGCTTCCTTGTAATAATCAAAATTATGATGGTGTTCAAGAGACATGTGAGCTGATTTTGGGCTTTTCTGGACTGGGAAGATAATGGATGTTAGAACAACAGCAGTCAAATCTTCAGTTGCACATCAGGTGTTGAGATAGGAAAGTTTATGAACGGTAAATGAAAATGGGTAAAAAACTTTGTTACGTAATGACTAGCTCAAAATGAGAAGGATGATAATAGAGGGGATTTTACTCCTAGGTTATTCTTGGCTTTGTAAATAGAAATTTCATGCAGGAAGAATTAGGTTGACAGTGGAATTTCTGGGTTTTAG
>NW_011107177.1:0-479 GCF_000146605.3 Meleagris gallopavo
AAAAAAAAAAAATCATAAGTATTTACCAGTTGTATCTACTTTTATATGTACCTGCCTCTTCTCTGAAATGTGTGCTTGAGTCACAGCACTCTCAGGTACAGAATTTAGCAAGTACACAAAATCAATAGCAGTGGATTTACCAGTAAGTTGTCTCTCTTCCTCATAATATCCTGCCAGAACCCAGTAATATAGATGGCATTTTTTCTCAAAACGAACACAGCAAATGCAATCAACATAAAGCATCATTTCATAAAGCAGCTGTAAAAGGAAAGCTACAATGGAAAGCCTTAAACGACCTGTGCTACTATTTCATTAGCATCTGAGCTACAATATAAAGCAACAATCTATTTCCAAATCACAGTATTTTAATGAAGTTATAAAGGTAAACGGAGGAATAGAAGTCTGAGCTTTATGAAAGCCCCAAAAGGCAATGAAACACTCTAAACAGGGCCGAATCATTCTAGAAGCAAGCAAATTCT
>NW_011107178.1:0-467 GCF_000146605.3 Meleagris gallopavo
AACGCCAGTTCATTTCTGCCTAACCTCAGACCTCCATCACTGCATCATGGTGATTTACAAGGTGACTCCTAAGCTGTCTGTGTGTAACCCTGCCTGGGTCTAATTCCTCTGAGCTGGGTGACACGAGGACAGTGCCACATGCAGAGGCAGCAGC
Source organism: Meleagris gallopavo (assembly GCF_000146605.3). Taxonomy (NCBI): domain Eukaryota; kingdom Metazoa; phylum Chordata; class Aves; order Galliformes; family Phasianidae; genus Meleagris; species Meleagris gallopavo. The sequence continues at coordinate 155 of NW_011107178.1, forward strand.
AGCCATGTCAGGGCTCCAACACAGGTTCCCAAGCATTGCTGTGTGCTAGCAATGCCATGCTATGTTCTGCTAAGCATTCATGCATGGCCAGGAAGCAGATACACGGTCCGTGCAAGACACTGCTGATTTTCTTCTGCCTGTTTTCGGCATCACGCAGCCCGATGGGTGTGTATAAACAAAGCAAGTATCTCTCTCACTGGACCTCATGCATCATTTATAGCCAGCTCTTCCATGGCACAAGAAACATTTACATATGCCAGCATTAATTCCAAATGCCACTTCAAAGCCATCACTGTCTAATGAACCCCGCGTG
>NW_011107179.1:0-589 GCF_000146605.3 Meleagris gallopavo
CTAGAAGATATGAGCAGAATAATCATTTTTTACTCATTCACAGTCATTAGTCATAATCTGTAACAACAGGGAGAATTATTTATTAGAAATTGAAAATGTTTTTTAATTATGAACCTTTGAAATATTTTATATTTCAGTATATGCCTTTACATTATCTTCAGTTTGCAAGAATAGTTATAATTACTGTAAAGATTAATGCCTGTCATGGATATTTTACATTAATTACAAATGAAGATAAATTAGTTTTAGGAAACAGACCACATTATTTTTGCGGACTGTTTCTAACTCCTATGTGTATACATGGTTACAGCATTCATAGCAGTCATTATATTTCACATTTGTAAGTATGAGCAAATACATATCACATCATGTCATAAGGCAAAGCAAATTAACCATTGCTCAAGTAAAGCAAGCCCCCTAAAAGGTGTTGAACTGTCATTTGCTAATTAGACTGTCAGCTGCTTGTATACCATTTATGCAATCAGTAATCTGTTTCTGACAACTGTCATCCTTGTGATGTCAAATAGACTAATTGTACTTAAATATCATCCTTGTTACTCTTTTTGGCTTCTATATGTTCCATTATGAA
>NW_011107180.1:0-420 GCF_000146605.3 Meleagris gallopavo
AAAAAAAAAAAAAGAAAGAAAGAAAAAAGTTTCTGGGGCACACGCGCCTGAAAATGAGCTGCAGCAGGATCAGAGGTTTGGCTCCGAGTAGCAGCCAAAACGCAAAAGCAGGGGCCAGAACAAAATACAGAATGAAACACAGCAGCCCTGCTCCCGGCCGGGTGCTGGAAGTGGAGGAAATGCGGCTTCCTTGGGAGAAATGCAATCCTCTCTCTGCAGCACTTGGGCAAAATTCATGAGCTTCAGCTGAAGCACGGAGCAGCTCTCCCACCGAGAGGCTGAATGTGAACCTCACATCTTGGTGAGGGCTGCGGGGGGTGGGGAAGGAGTCAAGAAAAGGGAGAGCAACCTCTATGCCCAGTGGTGGTGAGACCCCGGCACTGCTACCCAGACTGTGGGTGCCCCATCCCTGGAGCTGCC
>NW_011107181.1:0-765 GCF_000146605.3 Meleagris gallopavo
ATTTGCTGCAACATTAGGAAAGAAAAATCTGAGGAGAGCACTGACTTTTTGTTTGTTTTAATTTTTATTTGCCCAGGCTTTATTTCATTTTACTGATCTTCCCAGTAAGTAAAAGGCGTGGGTCCAGAAGTTGTATCTAAAAGTTTCTTTAAACCTAGATTAATCCTGTTATCTCAGTAAGACAATGGAGTAATGCTTACTTTTTTCTACGTAGCTTAAGGTACTGATTTCCTTAAATGCAATGCCCCACTGGGACTTGCACAAAACTCTATTCTTACAGCCATGGATTTCTTCATAGATTTTTAGCTGTTGTTTCTTTGTGGTTTTTTGTTTGTTTGCTTGTTTGTTTGTTTTTTAATAGGCTAAATACCTCCTTTCCAGATACTCTGACAGAATTTTGGAAATTCATAAAAGAAGAGCTCAGGATAAACATCTGTTTCAATCATTTTTCATATCAAAATATTATAAGTCTATGCTGTTTCTAAATAAATGTACTTGATGTCATAGAGTAAAAGCATCAGTCCACATTCTTAGCTGAAAAATTGGTGAAGAGTTGAGTTCTTCTGTAAAGGAGTCTTTGTATTGTCAGTTTTCTTTTTCTAATTGAGAAAAACTTTTCTGAAGAACAAACTTCTAGGTCCTTCTTTGATACAACTGTGGAGTGAGTTTGCTCCCCACACTAGATGGAGTAGATAGTGCAAAAAGACACTGTCGGGAAATATTGTAGGTTAGTTTTTTATTTTTTATTAATACAAAAAGTCGAAA
>NW_011107182.1:0-577 GCF_000146605.3 Meleagris gallopavo
TTAAATGCAGAATGGATGGAGGCCGAGGCCGCCGATTCCTCCTACGTAAAACCATGCGATGCACACCTCCTGTGCTTCATGGTCCTGATGTGACCCCACCCACAGCAACATGGTGAGTCCTGTGGCTCAACAGGAGGCAAAATAGGAGCCATTCTGCAATTAATATGTTAAAATCAACAGACAAGCTTAAGTCCTAATGAGAGAGAAGTGTGGGCACTGCTGACTGGGGACAGACACACGAACACACTGCCCCACCTCCTGCACATCCCACACCTCACAAACCCTCACAATGACTACACAGAAGAAGGAAAGCACTGGATTTTAATGCCTGACAGACGATAGAGCACTTAACTGTTTTAATGTTATTTCTTTTCACGTTTGGTTTCCACTCTGTTTGCTAGACCAACCCTGATGTTTATCTTGGAGCTTGCCCATCGCTATTAGATCCTGCTGCAGATCCCCATGCACCAGCACTTCTAGCTCCATGAGATAACAGTGCCACAGATTAAGCTTACACTGTACTCAGGTGTCCTCAAATATCTGACTGCACAAAATCAAAGTCACAGCACAAAACAAA
>NW_011107183.1:0-376 GCF_000146605.3 Meleagris gallopavo
GTCAACTGGCTACCACCATCAAAGCTATTCTATAGCCTTTTCAACAGCCTGAGACTAAGAAAATTCAAGTAACCATATTTTTTACAAGATCTTATGTTATATATTACAACAAATGTATCTCACATCTGTCCTCTTTGCAAAAAGCCTAATTAAAGTCAAGAGAAGGGTATCTTAGAGTCATTAAAGCTCTTTCTACAGAAAGCCATCAAAACTGTTTGAAAACTCATTAAGTAGGTTCAGCCTAAGAAGAAGCATACCAAGAGAAGAACAACACATCTATAGTTGAAAACATTAAACAATGAACAACAAATCAGAGAAAAAAAAATCCAGAAAAATTTTCAACATCACTTATTCATCTCCCTCTTTAAAAATCGAC
>NW_011107184.1:0-518 GCF_000146605.3 Meleagris gallopavo
AAGTGAAACCCAAGTGTGTGTGGGTGCTGGGCTTGGGTCCTCCCTGCCCCATGGCCGCTCCCCCACCCCACAGCAACAGCTGTGGCCGGCACAGCAGCCCCACAGGACCCCTACCTGATCCCAGATGGAGGAGGTGCAGAGCCACGAGATGAGCCAGGAGGGTCCTCCATTGGAAGGCAAAACTGGGGTGGTTGCAGCCTGATAGGAAGCACATCTGTGCTGGAGAAGGGGAGGTGGGAAGGAGTTGGGGAAAGGAGAGAGAGGAGGGAGAGTGAGAAGGAGATGATGGAGGAGATGGGGAAGAAGATGAGTAATAAATGGGTAAGAGATGAGAGAAGAAGACTGGAAAAGGATGTGGGGGGGAGAAGATTGGGTGGGGGATAGAGGGAGGAATTTGGGGAAGGAGATGGTGAAGGAATTGGAGAAGATGAGGAAGAAGATTTGGAATAAGGATGGGGAAGACTTTCAGGAAGATTATGCAGGAAGAAGCTGAAAGAGAAGAGAGGGACCCAGAGGAT
>NW_011107185.1:0-447 GCF_000146605.3 Meleagris gallopavo
ATCGAGTATGCACTGTATGCGACTCTTGCACACTTTATGCACTGGCTGTATGGAGCATGAAGCGTGCTGATTATGCTCCAAATAGCAATGAAGCCACTAACTTTCACTAAGGAAGGCAGTAACACAGCTGTTGCTTCATTACCTAAAAGAAACATCCGCCGTTTTGATCTCTAACTACCGTACACTGAAATAAATGACAGACGCAGAACAGTGAAGAACTGGTCCACGAGTTGAAACAGTTTCTTTTGACAGAGGTTAAGTGCTTGCAGCGACCTTCCTTTGAGATCCCTGTCGTCCTCAAGGTAAAAAGACAGCAACAAATGTTACTGAATAAATAACTTTTCTATACCCGGTAAAGTCAGTAATTTATTTTTTTTCAACTTCTTTCGGTACACGTTCGGTGAAACAAGTATGTTTTACGTGAGACGGTTTAACTGGAAACGGAAT
>NW_011107186.1:0-348 GCF_000146605.3 Meleagris gallopavo
CACGCATGCAGGTCTCTGTGGAGTGGATGTACAGAGGAGGAATATTAACCTCAGTTGTTCTTATCTCATAGAGTTTAATCCATAATCAAGCTTTAGTAACTGTAAGCATATCAAAAAGTAATTTTAGGGGGGGGGTAGAAGTGTGCTGCTGTGTCTCCAGTGTAAGCAGTTCAACTTCTGTATGTGTTTACATTGTCTTCAGCTCTCAGATCAGTTCTCACGTGTCTGACAAGGAGGCAGTATATATTTCAAATGCATTATTTTGAAACATAAATATCTACAGTGCTTAGATTGTGTGTTGGGGAAGTTGGTTTGTAGCACAGTGCTACATTGGGGTGGAGCTGAGAA
>NW_011107187.1:0-496 GCF_000146605.3 Meleagris gallopavo
GAAACCTAGTACAGCACCTTGTTTATTGAGATGAATTCCCTGGTATCCTGGTGTTCAGTTTCTGTCCCCTTGTAGCACAGGCTGTGTGGCTAAGGCCAGTGTCCACCTCTGAGTTGAAGAGCTCATCGGCTGGAAAAGGAAGTGGGACAGGGACCTGACTGATTGTTTCTTTGCGAGATGACTCAAGTTGGAACTTTCTGTGACCGTGTGTTGAAAGAAGCGTGTGTAAGAAAAAAGAAAAAGACAACGCATCAGTGTCATTGTACAGGGCAGTGGTGAGACAATGTCTACAACATGAGATATCATAACACTGATAGGCTATCATAGATGTGGGAGATGGCTCCAGGGATGATGTAGGACTTGTTGTGTAGGAAGTGCTATGTTTTGCTTGGTAAAGCAAGCCAGAGGAAAATATGTATAATGTTCTTGAAGATTGTTTCTCCTGCATCAAGTGTTCTTAATTTGACATCCATTTGGAGCCTGAAATTAAATTAGA
>NW_011107188.1:0-407 GCF_000146605.3 Meleagris gallopavo
GGTTGCATTTGGAATATTTTAAGTACTTGGATTTTCTCTACTGCAAGACTGATGAAAGCAAGCATATTTGTATTTAGCCCCTATGATGACAGCATTACAACAGTTCCGAACATTCTATTTGTCTTATCTAGGTGCAAACCTCTCATTTTACAAAGAGAAAGAAAGAAACCAACAAATGCAGTGATTTATCCGTGTTCACAAAGTAAATCTGAGACAGAACAATGAACCAAAACAAACTTTTTATATCCCTACAAAAATAAGGAATGTTGCATTCCTTATTTGCAAGGAATGCAGTAGCTAAACAATGGAAATTTCTCTGACAGCTTTAATCAAAATACACAGCATTGATGGCTCTTTATGGAAGGATTATCTCTCTCAGTAAATAATTCAGAGAGAAACAGAAACAA
>NW_011107189.1:0-328 GCF_000146605.3 Meleagris gallopavo
AAAAACATAATGATGATGGGGTACATATTTGATACAGTCCTGCTTATGTATAAAGATGTACACAAATTATATTCAGCTGACCATATTAGAACAAAAACAATGACTTGGCCTATAGCTCCATGCCTGTCCTTCTGGCAAGCTCCTGTCTATAAATTTGCCATGCTGCTTACCTCCTTTTTCTGCATTTCTCCTTGCTGTTTACAATGCACTACTAAGGGCAAATCCACCCACAAAACCTGATGGCTTCTTCTGTTTTCTTGCTACGTAATAGGGTACTGAGTCTTCTTTTGCCTGAATATAAGGCTTTGTCCAGGTAAATAATTACGGA
>NW_011107190.1:0-320 GCF_000146605.3 Meleagris gallopavo
GATGACTCCAGCAGACTGCAGGAAGTATCAAAGCTATCTGCTCTGAATAAATGACAGTATTAGCCCACACAGGTGCTGTCCAGCATCTCAAATGCCATTTTATGACGATGTACTTCTCCATCTGACAAGCAGCATGGTTTCATCGGTTGCCACCATAAAAATCTAAATGCCAAAATCCAAATTAAACAGCTTTTTCAGAATGGAAAAAACAAACATCTGCTCTGTTTTTTGCCTGTTTCAGGTGGTCTAAGCTATTAAACCAGATAACACAGAAAAAAAAAAACATACTTTTTTAAAACACTGTTCCAACATTATTCATA
>NW_011107191.1:0-371 GCF_000146605.3 Meleagris gallopavo
GCTACGCAAGCAGAGGGCAGACTTTAAGCCTGTGTGATGGGCTCTATACAAATGCGTGTATAATAATGACATTAATAACAGGCTGTTGTTTGTCATCGCGCAGATCCGGGGCCTGGGCACGCCCAGAGCAGCTAATAGTGAACAGAGAGCTTCAGCCTGCACACTGCTCCAGGAACAATGGGTGTAATAACACCCAAATTGCTCTCCAAAACCCTGGTGTGGTCCTCCTCGGGGCCTTTCCCGGGACACAAACAGCTGAGAACAGGGTTTCGTGGAAACCAGATACCTGCTGTGCTCCAGCTTTTGTTGCTGGCTCGTGCTCCGTGAGTCATTTATTGCCTGAATGTTCCGTCTCAGTTTTTCTATCCCAA
>NW_011107192.1:0-533 GCF_000146605.3 Meleagris gallopavo
TGGACAAGTGAATAAAGCTGAAAAGTCACTGTCTGTAGCACAGGGAGATGACTTTTCATTTTGGTAATTTACAAAAGATGATGAAGTCAGCAGTCTGACAATGATATCAAAGAATGCAAGACTTTGTATTCTATGAAGTTAAAGTAAAGCATGATTATGTTGAAAAAGAAGTGATGGAGAAGACTTTGCTCAGCAAAGTCTTAGAATTCATCAGGTTCATTAACTGATAAACATTTTTTATTGATATCTTGTTGATAGGGACAGTGCGAAAAGAGAGAAATTTTATTCCACCATCTTCTGATCTGCTCTAGAAAGATTTGATGCTGAGGAAGTTAGTGGATGAGAAGTGCTGGATGGACAGAGCTCATAATATGTTGGTTGCTCCAAATATAATGCCTCTTGGTTTTTTTATGGAAACTAGAACAGATGCAAAGAACACAACAACACTATTTGGTGGATCAACATAATAGAATATGAGGCATTATTTTTGGAGCAGCACTCATATTTGGAAATGAAATGACTGAAAAAAAAAA
>NW_011107193.1:0-480 GCF_000146605.3 Meleagris gallopavo
AAGCACGTATTTTTGAAAACTGTCTTTCATTCCTTCTGCACCAATGCTGCATCAAGCAGAGCTGCTGGTCATCTTCCTGCCTGCTCCAGCTGCAGCCCTGATGTGTCCCCCTCACAGCTGTGGGCCTGCCTGCATTCGAGTTTTCAGCCTTTTTCCTTTTCCCTGTGTCCATTTGGCAGAAGTTACTGAAACCAGGTTTTCCAGGGTGTGGTTCCTCAGTTCCACCTCACACACATATTCCTCAGTGAGGGGGGGTGCCTGGGGAACAGCAGCAGAACTGGCAGACGTAGCAGGTCCAAGGGTTTTGCAGCAGGGCCAGGACGTAACAAGGATAACCACCAATAAAAGCAGCTGGAGTTCTCTGCCAGAAACTGTTCTGGGGGCTTAGCACCAAAATTTAGTTTTTCCATGGATTGAAAAATCTCATTAGAGACTATTTCTTAGTAATTTCGCTGTTGTGATCCGCTCGTGCCATCGCTC
>NW_011107194.1:0-587 GCF_000146605.3 Meleagris gallopavo
GAGAGATTACTGAGAAGACAAAACAATATTATAAAGATGAGTTAATAAAGCCATTTGATATGAGTTTGTGTGCAAAGTAATTTATGCATTTATGTACTCTAAGTGCTTGCTTAGAAAAACTGACTTTTCTTGAGTAGGCATGCAAAAATTAGGTTGCATCTATGTATTGTACAAACCAATAGGCCACGAAGCAGGTAAAATATTCTAGTTTCTACAATTATTCAAATGTCTTACATGGTAGTTAAACTGAAAATTATACATATATATTCTTAGTCTTGTGGATAGAACAAAGGTGGCATCATTCTTTTATTTGTTTCCTTTTTTATTTATCACTTTTATATATCAGCTTCTTGCAGTTCTCTGTCTCAGAATGTGATCTCATGATTCTTCTATTCTTAGACAAAAGCCTACCTACAGATTATGCAGTGTCATCACTTAACACCTTGTGCTATGTGACTAAATTTACATGTTTTAAATTCTATTGGGTAATAAGTATTCACAGACTTGGTTGTAAAAATTCTTCTTAAAAGAAAATACTTTTACATTGCAATTTGGCAAAGAAAGAAAAACTTAAAAGCAATAGTCTA
>NW_011107195.1:0-413 GCF_000146605.3 Meleagris gallopavo
TTCAGAATAGGTAAATGGTGTATATTTAATGGTACAAAGTCGCTGTGCAGTAAGTGAAACTGGAAGGTTGTGTTTCCTGAAGTACGTATATGAAGCTGACCGTGTGTTTGAAGGCAAACATTAGGAGTTACAAGAAGGCTTAGATGATGTGTATCGAATAGGTTTCTTTTTCCAGATGGAGTAAAAAGCTTGTGAACATAAATCAAGGATGTTCTTGATTTGCACCAAAATGGTTTCTAATGCATGCAATGTGGGTACTTTTGCTAGCAGCTGAAGCAATGTAGGTGATCAGCTGACCATAGGCAAGATGAAATTTTAGTGCTAATTTTAAAAGATGTACTAAAGCTTTTCTTTGATGCAAATGGCAAGTTTCAGTGACCTACCTGCTGTGGCCTTTCCTGATGTTAACTGAA
>NW_011107196.1:0-364 GCF_000146605.3 Meleagris gallopavo
AAATTTTCCAGCCAAATCCTGCCTTCACTCTGTGAATGCATTCTATCCCACTCTTACAATCTTTCTTATATAGAAAGGTGGTTATTTTATAAAATACCTTATCTATTTTGCTTGAATTCAATTATGAAACAATTTCACAGTATATTAAAAATAATGAACATTGTTTTGAATTAATGTAAATCCATGGGTAGAAGGTTTTCCTGCAGCATTAAGCTTTATTGTAAAATGGAAGATTCGACACAACACTCCTACAACTCAGTGTTTCGAAATATTTTTCCAGCAGTACAGAATGTGGAGTTGGATGTGCCATGGAACAGTGCAGGAGACTTCAACCTGCGGACTAATGACTTCTCTTCAGTACGAC
>NW_011107197.1:0-396 GCF_000146605.3 Meleagris gallopavo
AACTGGGGGAGAAAGTAGTTTTTGTGAGAGATACAAAGCTTGTGTTTTTCTGTATGCTTGTTTTTAATAGCAGTTCTGTGCATCTGAAATAGTAGCAGTAAACAAATGTATAGTCAAACATACTGTACGTACCTTGTGTAAAATCCACCCTTCTTCTTAGGTAGTCAAGATACGCCTGCCAGATTTCTACATAGTCTGTTGCCTGAATAAAGCCTGCATTCAGAGCCTTTTCAAACATTTCTGAAAGAAATGGAGAGAAAAAACCCACATACATGTACTTCCTTTTCCATTGTATTTCAAAGTATAGGACAAAGAAAATACAAGAAGTCCTGCATACAGTGAATTAGCTAAGAAATTCAATGTAAAGCCAGTTTAATTCAGCAGTGTTCAAGCAAA
>NW_011107198.1:0-377 GCF_000146605.3 Meleagris gallopavo
AGTTCTGAGCTTGTGATTCATTTCAGTAAAGTGCTTTTTATTTTTTTTAAACACAGCGATTCTGTTTCCAAAAACATGGTTGTATGCTGAAGGCATGGGACAGAAACTGATTGTTGCACGCAAGTGGCAGTGATAATAACGGGCAAGGCAGGAAGGGGTGCTTCTGTCTTTTCTGCTCAGAAGTTTTTCGCTCAGGCTCATTTACAGCTGCCCTCTAATCTGCACGGCCAGAGCGCTGAAACGCACTGCTGTGTGGATGTCTTAGGGACCACAGTGGTGTTTGTCTGCGTCTTTTGTTTCTGCATACTTTGGATAATTTTATGAGCTATTGTTTGGAAATGTCATTAGATATTAAGTCAGTTTAGTTAACCATTGTG
>NW_011107199.1:0-658 GCF_000146605.3 Meleagris gallopavo
AAAAGGTAGAGAGTAGAAACTTGAATCTGTTCAGATAAGTGCATTTCTGAAGTCCTCTGGATGCGTTGTGTCGCTCACCAACAAATAATGTTGCATGTTTAAATCACAGAACTGTTTCTTTGACTCAGATTTTTAACTTCAGGAAATTGGAAATTACTCTTTTGGAATAGCTGCTAACTTATGTCATTTTGGGGGAGTGGGTCATTCTTGATTGCCTCCTGGTAAGGCTGAGACCTTGAGTTGAAAGCAGTTTCTCATAATCATTTTTAAATTGGAGTGATCAAAGATATACATCACTTATTTATGGAGAATAGTTCTTTGTACTTACAGGCAGGCTTTGTGTGAGCTTTCCTGTTATGAGAAATAATGGTACAAAATGTGACAGTTCGGGTACTTCACAGAATTTTCCCTTTGCACCAAATCTGCTGTGAGAGCATGATGTGGTGGAGAGCTTAGTTTAGTAAGCTAGTCAGTAGAGAAAAAAGTTGGATAGATTGCAGAATGGAGAGGGGTGGGATGGGAAAAGATGATGAGTTTAAAACTGAGGTGATAAAATAGTGCAGGATTGGCAGGATAAGGTCATATGCAAAGAGTGATGCCTTACATTTGCTTGGGCACTTCCAAAAGAAGCAATGTGGAAGAGGTAGCGTAGTCTGCG
>NW_011107200.1:0-466 GCF_000146605.3 Meleagris gallopavo
GGATTGCGCTGCTGTATTACTCCAATTGCATTTAAAGGCTGTGAGTTCACATGCAACCTCTGCTATTTTATCAGTATTAAAAATGACATGACAATACAATAAGATCTGGCTTCTGATGCTGTAAGTGAGCTGTCACCCTTCCCTCAAACCTTACAGAAATATGGAATATCTAACCACCTCTGAACAAGCGCTTGTGGTTCTAGATTAATGAACAGCATTAACAAGGCACTGATAAAATACATCCCACTTACTATATCACCATATAGTACTCAACAGACCTAGGAAAAAAATTAACAGAGAGAAAGCTAATAGTCAGAAAAAGTCAAACCAGTGTTTCCCCTCCTCCACCCTGAAGATGGTTTTAGGCCTATATAAATCATGATTTTTCTCAAGAGAAAAAATGCCAAAATACTATTATTATTATTACTGTATTATCATTATCACTGTAAAATATAGAAACTATAAT
>NW_011107201.1:0-427 GCF_000146605.3 Meleagris gallopavo
AAAAAATAAAATCTGTGAGATCTATAAGGGAACTGGTACCCTAGTTTCTTGCTCTCAGAAAGATATCAATCCCAGATATCTGTACAGACTGGGAATAGAACTCTTTGAGAACAGTCCTGAGGAGAAGGACTTTGAGGTCCTGAAAAAGAGGGGACAAAAAGCTGCACATGAGCCAGCAATGTGTGCTTGAAGTGCAGAAGGCAAACAGTATCCTGGTGTGCATCAATAGAGGGGTGGCAGTGGGCAGGGAGGGGACTGTGCTGCCCTTGTGAGGCCCCACCTGGAGTACTGAGCCAGGTCTGGGTCTCCCAGCACAAGGAAGACATAGAGCTGTTGGAGAGGGCACAGAGGAGGGCCACGAGGATGCTCAGGGGCTGCAGCACCTCTGCTATGGGAGAGAGCTGAGGGCTGGGGGTGTTCAGCCTGG
>NW_011107202.1:0-351 GCF_000146605.3 Meleagris gallopavo
CAGCCAACTGTATGCCTAGAAAACATTTGTACTTCTGTGTCTTTTTCAGAATGGTGTGACATTTCAGATAATGCATTTTAGTTGCTTGTTTTGGGGCATGCAGGTCACTTTCATAGTTTTTCATTATTTTTTTCTTTACCAGCCTGAGATACCAGTTAAGTTTTCAGTGGACTAGAATGAATAATTGATAATGAATGATTATGAATACTTGTTATTGATGTTGGAAAGCAGAGAAAGTATTTGAGATCAACAAAATTCCAACTTGTGAGAAGAAAGGGAGAGGGAAAAGGAGGGAGGGAAAAAAGTGAAAGGGAAAATAAAGAGGTTTCTCTTGTGAGTAACAAACATTTA
>NW_011107203.1:0-373 GCF_000146605.3 Meleagris gallopavo
TATAGAGTGCTATCTACTCCCTTCTCCCTGCGTCCAGGGTGGTTGCATTGAATTAATTTCAGAGATAGTTGTTACTGGAATAATAACACAGCGTTGGTAGAGGACCTCAGAGGAAAAGATCTCATCCTCGAATTTGCCTGTCTGGAGCATGGTTCTGTACTATGTGGCAATAATGACACGTGCTGCTGATAAGCAAAACTTTACTCCGTCAGCAGGGTGGTTTTTATCATTCTCTCATAGGCACAGTCAGTTTGTCTATCTGTGCTCGTAGCAAATTGATAGACTTCTGTAACAGTTACACCAAGGGAAATGCTTTTGCCTATCGTGGCTTCTTCTTTATTGGATTTTTAAGTTACAAATTTAATAAATCTCA
>NW_011107204.1:0-325 GCF_000146605.3 Meleagris gallopavo
GAGATAAATTCCCTTCTCTAAAACACTTCATGGTTGCAGGAATGTACACGTTTGGATTTACATACCCACACACATTCCAAATATTAGAAAAAATATATAGCCCCCAAACTAAGATGCTTTAAAAAAGGTTAAAAGGCCAGATTCCTCTGTTGGCTTTTATCCTTCATTAAGAGTAAGAAGATTACCTGAAATCATGATTTTTTTTCTTCGTATTCTGCCTGAGTTCATTTTGAAATTCCAATCAACAAATGCAAGGAGGAGAGGGGGAGAAGCTAGTGGGGGATCACACTAGGCTCTGAAAAGGAAATGAGAGATATCGTTTTCC
>NW_011107205.1:0-308 GCF_000146605.3 Meleagris gallopavo
GGGATTGGGGTGTGCGCTGCAACTGGGGCGTGCAATGCAACACGACTGGGACTTGCAGCAGCACCTGGATGTGCAAAGGGATCTGAGCGTGCAACACAACTGGGGTGTGCAACACAACTGGGATTTGCAGCAGGACCCAGATGTGCAACGCAACTGGGAGGTGCAAAGGTGTTGGGGTGTGCAAAGGGATCGAGGTGTGCAAGGATCTGGACTTCCCAAGCTTTTGGGGTGTGCAACACAACTGGGACGTGCAAAGCTGTTGGGGTGTGCAACACAACTGGGACGTGCAACGGGACTGGGACGTGCAA
>NW_011107206.1:0-516 GCF_000146605.3 Meleagris gallopavo
AATTCTAAGCACAACACAGACTTTAGAAAAATCTACAAATTATTCTAACCATAAAAGAGAAATAATGCATTACATTATTGGGGAAGGGGGAGAAATATGAAGAAAGAAGTAAAATAAACCCTGTAAGTCAAGTAAAAATAAATTGTAGGAAGAAAGACTTGCATCATAACTGTAGGAATAGAGCTAAAATTTCCTGCTGAAGTATATACAGTGGATTCCTATGCAGTGAATGATGCAAGAATTTAATGCAGACTAAGTTCACGGTTCACTGAAATGATTGCTTCTAAATGTTAACTTGACTCCAAATATGAAGAGCTGATCTCACTCAGACAATGTGTGGAAGCCTGCATTTCAGCTCAGACCAACTTCATTTTCATCACAAACAGAATTTTGCCAATAAAAATCTGGGAGCAGACAGCTCTGGTTGTCATCCTTAGGGATAGCAAGCTAACCTACTTTCTCTAAACAGAGAGTTGATTTCTATGTGTTTACCTCAGCAAAGAAAAAGTACTACTG
>NW_011107207.1:0-708 GCF_000146605.3 Meleagris gallopavo
GGGTCTCTGTCCCAGAAAGACAGCTTCTCAAATCCAGAAACTCTGACCTTCTATAAGGTCAAACTACATTTCCTCCATCACAAGCCTTCTGATGGAAGGGTTACCTTAGACAATAAAGCCATCTCGAAAGCTCACTTTAGCTGAAATTCATAGGGATGAAGAGAGATTAACAATTCTCCTGTATTGTTTTTTTTTTTTCCTTCCTGCTTCCTAATCAGCCTTTTTTAATCTGGAAAGTGTCTGCAGTCCACTATTCAGCCTTCTCAGGGCAACTGAAGTCTGTCCAGGTACTTTTCCATTAGTAAACAGAACCATTTGCTGTCTCATAGGTGCTTAGCTTTGACAGCAAGAGGGGAGGGTAGAGCAGATGTGTACTTCTTCTGTTCTATTAATAGTGATGCAACCTGATTGTCATTCAGTAGGGAAATCACCTTTCAGTAAAAGACTGCTGGGCTGATGCAAAGAGTTAGAAAAACCCGATAAGAAGAGATGTCTTTTATACATCTCCAGCTTTGGTCAGTATTCAATCGACTGAGGGTGGTCCTTGTTCAAGGTTAAGAAGCAACCTCATGTGCCATTTGGGTTGTATAAATTCCATGATTACAACTGTCCTCTGAACACAGCTTTCCTTTATTCAGCCATGATCCTCTAAACATGCTCTCGCCAGTGATGCACAGAAATATTTTCTAATGCCTGCTATACTGAGTA
>NW_011107208.1:0-336 GCF_000146605.3 Meleagris gallopavo
CTAAACCCTTGCATTAATTTTGCATTAAACAATCTAAATAAAAGTGACCTGTGCTATATAGTTAACAATATGGCTACTTACAGCTCGAGCAGGTCATGCCCTAGCTCTTGCAGTTTGACTTTACTCTCTTCACTCAAAACTGAAAAAGAACACACGAAGATAAAATTATACACAGTGCTTAGTGGAGCATTTACAGGTATCCCCCAAGCATGCAACAAAATGCTTCATTAGTAGTATGGAAAGAACATTATATGTAATATTTTACTGACGCTTTCTGAGAAGTAAGCACTACTGCAGTAAGCAGTGAACAAAACAACGTACAAGATATCCCAAAAC
>NW_011107209.1:0-550 GCF_000146605.3 Meleagris gallopavo
TGTGAGCATTGCAGTTACAGTGTCACTTGGAGCCCACTGTGCAGAGCACAAATATTCTAGTTAGTTGATTAAACTTGTTCTGGAATTGCAAGCCCCATCTGGGCTCTTTCTGTGCTGCCACCAACTTTTTCAAGGTGGTTTAGCAGTGTAGTTCATTTGGGCAATGTGCAATTCTGTAGCAAGGTCAGTGTAGATGCGAGGTACCATGCTTGAGCTCCAGCATCAACACAGAGTAATCTTTTCCTGCAACAAATTCATAGATATTGGTTAATTTTAGCAGAGAGAGGTATTCCCCATAGCCTTTGCCTAAGAGTTTTGGAAAAGTAGTAAACATTTACACTTCTTGAATGCCTCATGAGCATTCACGCAGTTTGTCATGAGCATAACAGCATGTTCTTCTCCTTGGCATGACCAGCTCTTTCTATCATAGCTCAGAGAACTGAGTTTGCAGAAAAGAAGAGCGAGGGGTCTTCTGTAGTTGCAACCAGCAGGTGTAATTTGCCTCTCTCCTCATATTTTTGCATATGCCATTCTGGCTGAGAAGTCAGAA
>NW_011107210.1:0-403 GCF_000146605.3 Meleagris gallopavo
CTATGTTTTACTGGGGATTCTCCTAGGCACACTATGGTGAGCCACTGCGCTCTTTCCACTTCACGTCCATAGAAACAAACACCCAGACTCAATAAAGCTACTTATTTTTCTTGCCGTGTTGCTTTCCTTTCCTTGCCTCTTTCCAGCCTTGTTAGTGTATGGATATAAGTATGATGTAAGCATTGTGAAGCAAGCAGTTTGTATCCGGATGCAGCACCGCTCGGCTGCTAACAGCCATCATGTAATGTAAGTAATAAAAAACAAAGGGACATCTTTCAGGTAAATCATATCAATGATTGCTTATGGCTAAATATTGAGGTATATGTGGGCCATGATTTTTTTAGTTTTTTTAACAAATATTTGTTCTCTTTAAATTTGTGCCACTAAACCACAGGCCATAGCT
>NW_011107211.1:0-532 GCF_000146605.3 Meleagris gallopavo
GTAGAAAGCAAAAAAAAAGCCTTTACACAGTTTGAATTCCAAATAGGGGTAGATTTTATGCTGACTTCTTATTTTATTCCCATAAATATGTTCTGGTGCTCTTTCTGTATCCTCTGATCTGGTATATTTTAACTATTCAGGTACTCATTCCATAAAATAATTCTGTGGATATTAAGGAACTGGAAAAAGAGTTGTACAAAACCCTATGGTTAGCAACAGTTTTGTCTGTGAGAGCCCCTTTAACGTCCTGAAGACGTAACCCTAAACTGTTAGGTGAGACTACGTGAAGTGTGTGAAGTACAGGTATGCATTTTAGTAGAATCAAAGTGCTGCACACCTCACTAAGTGTTGCTGAGCATGAATCCAGCAGCACCTGCTTCTTGTGAGGCCCTGCTCTGTTAGCTTTTCAGCTGCAGGCTTTCGTGTCACAGAGGTGTTGTGCTGCAGATACGTTGATGTCATTTTCAGATGCCCTCCCTCCCAGCTGAGTGGAACTGAGCGTTAAGTGTTCTTGATGTTGTTGTGCCTTACA
>NW_011107212.1:0-325 GCF_000146605.3 Meleagris gallopavo
TAATAATGACTTATTAAAAAATTCTCAGGGAAATTTCATAAATTAAGCCAAGTTCTGAATCTTCCGGAGCACTTCACATTTCACAGAAGGAGATGGCAACCAAACGTTTTGGTAAACTCCTGCTCTAATAGGGTTGTATCACTCAGCTCAGAAATAAAAGAGCATCTATCATAAATAAAAGAGCTTCTCTGAAGCCCAGAGAAGGATCTCACTTCATGGCAATCTCTCACCTCAGACAACTGTTATGTCCAGATGACCCGGTCACTTACTCAAGAGGATGATAGGAGCAAAGAAACCCTCTGGAAGCCTGTCCCCATAGCCTGCC
>NW_011107213.1:0-368 GCF_000146605.3 Meleagris gallopavo
ATTTAGGTTTCTGTGTATGTTATTTATGCTCTCAGTCCCAGTAAAGATAGCATTCCCTACCGCTCCCAACTTTTTTATCTTTGATTGTGTTGTGTGTGCACTCAGCCTTGCTAGCTAGAACTAGACCTACAAAGGAGAACAGAAACAAACACTGAGGAAGATAAATTCCCTAGTTCTTGAAGTCTACTAGGTTCAGTTTTCCTCAACACATGCAGATAAGAAATATGTGACCAAAGAAGGTGAACAAATCCACAGTATGTTTATACTGTAAATTGAATGCTAGTCCATGCTACTGTGTTCTCTTTCAATATACTTCTGCAAGAAGGAGAGGGGAAGAAGGAGGGGGAAGGGGAGGAAAAGGAAAAGGA
>NW_011107214.1:0-392 GCF_000146605.3 Meleagris gallopavo
GAGCAGTTCATCACCCTCCCATGAGTTCACCAATGAACTTGGTTGGCTGGAAGAATCACAGATTCGTAGAACCATAGGGGTTGGAAAGTACATCTGGACATCATCTAGTCCAGCGCCATACTAAAGTAGGTTCCCCAGAAGAGCTCAAACAGGAAAACATCCTGGTGGGTTTTGAATATCTTCAGAGAAGGAGATTCCAAAATCTCTCTGGGCAACCTGTTCCAGTGCTCTGCTTTCACACACAAGTCCACCAGATGGAGAGCCTAGCCCCATCCTCTTATATCTGCCCTTGAGATATTTACAACCACTGCTAAGATCTCCTCTTAGTCTTCTCTTGGATATAGAGTGCCAATACTTCCAGCCTTTGCACCTATGGAAAAAAATCATGGCTC
>NW_011107215.1:0-1592 GCF_000146605.3 Meleagris gallopavo
AAAAAAAAAAAACCTGCTATGTTTTTTTGAAGACAGATTCCCTGAGCAACAAGCTGAGAGACACAGATTAGTCTCTAGTAAATTGGTGTTACGGGTTATTCTGCAAGATTTACACATGGAACTTCAAATGTCTGCAGAGGAGGTAAAAGCTATTTCCTGTTTGATCTATCTTAAAAGTATGACATATGAAATATATTTGCGAAGAAATTTTAAGTGTTGAATTAAAAAATAATAATCTAGAGGTAAACTGGAAATCATCTAGAGGTAAATTGAAAAAGTATGCAAACCATGATTAGTGATACCAGATAAACAGTAGTAAAATCTCAATAAATCTCAGGGATACACCTTGTTTAATTTTACAGTTGCTTTACACTTGAGGTGTCCTTGGCAATGGTTCTGCTAACTGAAATGACTACAATAAATTCCTTCAAAAGCACTGTTACACATATGTTGGTCACAGTGGCAGCTTTCCAGAGGCAGTAAAATGTGTCACAGCAGTCAAAGTAAAGATTTTCATCCTTACATTTTTGACCTTCATGGTGGTGATCTGGCAATATCTTCTCTGTATGTATAAATGCAGATTGCATAATAGACTGGTTGAAATTAGATGATTTCTACTATTTAGTGGTCAACTAAAGGGCTAGAAATTACAGAAAACCAGTAATTGTTGTGGTTTGAACAGAATGAGGGGAAACTTCACTGGAAAAATCCCATACTTCTACAGTTACAGACAAAAAAATTCTGTCAACATAAAAAAAAACCATCAAAATTCTCTACTCAAAAACTGAAATATATTTTGGCATAGGACTTGGTTGACATTTCAAACTGGTATACATTCAGCAAACTATGCAAATCTAAATCTATGAGGGCTGCTCTGAAAATAATGCCTCCTATTCCATTATGCTGGCCCACAACATCAGAGGTGAATGTTGCTTGTATGGCATTAGAGGCTGAATCTTTTCACCACTATTCCATCACAGAATCACAGAATGGCAAGGGTTGGAAGGGACGTCAAGGATTATGAATATCCAACCCCCATGCCACAGGCAGGGCTGACAACCTCCCCATTTAATACTAGACAAGGCTGTCCAGGGCCCTATCCAATCTAGCCTTGAACATCTCCAGGGACGGAGAATCCACAACCTCTCTGGGCAGCCTGTTCCAACACCTCACCACTCTCTCTGTAAAGAATTTATCCCTGACATCCAACCTAAATCTCAGTTCCCTCAACTTAAAACCATTTCCCCTTTTCCTGCAGTTATCAACCCTTCCAAAGAGTTGATTCCCCTCCTGTTTGTAGGCTCCCTTTAGGTATTGAAAGGTTGCAATGAGGTCACCCACAGCCTTCTCTTCTCCAGGTTGAGCAAGCCCAGCTCCCTCAGCCTGTCTTCGTAGGGGAGGTGCTCCAGTCCCCTGATCATCTTCATGGCCCTCCTCTGGACCCTCTCCAACAGCTCCCTGTCTTTCTTGTACTGAGGACTCCAGGCCTGGACACAGTGCTCCAGATGGGGCCTCACAAGGGCAGAGTAGAGAGGGACAATCACCTCCCTGTCCCTGCTGGCCACCCCTCTTCTGTTGGAGCCCGGGATACC
>NW_011107216.1:0-831 GCF_000146605.3 Meleagris gallopavo
CTGGGATGAGCCCTATGCTTGACCAACACAGCCCAACCTGTCTCCTTAATAAGCCCTGACTTGTCTGTGCAGCACTGAAACTGCGCTCTCTTTCTCGTGTGGGAGCACCCCAAGGTCTAGGCCAGTAGATGCAGAGACTGGTGTGCAGGAGAGATCTGGGTGCCAGCAACCAAAACAACATGCACAGCACATCAGGATTAAACCAGTGACTGGGAGGAAAGAGTATTCAAGTGTGGGAGAGAGGTGGGTAAGGAAATACAAAGACTGGGAGTGGCTGTTCAGCGGGCTGAGATCCCATGGTAATATCTGAGGGATCAGCAGGAGTGTGGGGATGTGTGTGAGAGGAGTGGGTGACTGCACACATCTGTTGGCCAGCAAACAGCAGGCTGGCCTATCCTGAATGAAGGCGGAGACCCACATGCTGGGTAAGAGAAGCCAGGCTCCAGGCAGGAGTATTGGATGTGCTGAGGGCCCGAGCTCACACTGATGGGCTGTGTGATTGTGGGACTGAAGGTGAGTGCTTCCACAGGGGAACTGCAATCCTGATTAGCCAGAAAGGAGGAACAGGGCTTGGCTCTGAGCTTAGGGCTCATAAGAGAAATGGTGTTGTTACCTGTGGGTGTTGCTATGGCAGTGAGTGCCCTGCCTGTGGAGCCAGCAGAGTCATTTCCGGCAGCTCTGTCATCTTGGGGCTGGGAGGTGGTTTTCTGCCTCTTTCTCACTCAGCAAACAGGAGGCTCGGTCTCAGCATGCACCGCAGCTCTCTCGTCCTCACTGCCTTCCTGGGACAACTGCTGGGTAAGTGCAGGCTTTTAATCAAGGCATCCATCT
>NW_011107217.1:0-307 GCF_000146605.3 Meleagris gallopavo
TGATCTCTGCTTAGCCTTTATTTCTCTCAGTCGTCACCTAAGAATCCCTGATAAGCTTCAGCAGGAAAGGGGACTGTTTCACAGGCAAGAGACTACCTGAGTTTCTGATCTCTGACCATAAGAAAAATTCAAAAGCATCATAAAGCATCTCAGTATTAAAACCTTCATCATATCCATCAAATACACTCAAAGTCTTGGCTCACAAGCATGTGAAGCATTTAAGGCCATTTGAAGCATCTCTTCAAGCACTTCCTCGTCTGCCCAGAACAGGAGGCCAGAATCAGTTTTAATTCTTCTTCAGGCAGCA
>NW_011107218.1:0-302 GCF_000146605.3 Meleagris gallopavo
GAGTAGCGATGGAAGTAGAATAGAAAAATTAAAAAAAAGAAAAAGAAGAAGAAAGAAAGAAATTTATTTATAACATTAGTGGCTTCTCTGTCTTCCAGATGGCTAAGTACTTGAAATTTTTGATCAAAGGTGCAGTATTCAGAGGCTGAGGACTGAAATTAGAGCCTAGGGTCACAAAAAGGTTGGTGTCCTTGCAAGAGGAACAGACTTCACCTGTATCACAGGCTTTACCTGTATCACAAATACCTGCAGTCTTTCCTTCCAGCTTAGTCCATCAGAGCCCCAAATTTCAGGAACTATTT
>NW_011107219.1:0-307 GCF_000146605.3 Meleagris gallopavo
GATTTATATTCTTTCTCTGCATTCCTTCTTTTCTCTTAACGCTAAAACTTCCAAAAAATAAGCACCAATGTTAGCTTAGACAAAACTCTACTGGCCATCGACAGGCCATGACCACATATCAGCAGTTGAGAGGATAATCTACTTGTGTTGAGTTGGCCTTCAGGAGTAAGGAAATCATCAACGCACACGGCACTGCTGCATTAAACAGAAATGTGTCCCCTGTTAAGGACTCTGACAACACAGAATGCTTGGGAGCAAAGAGAAAGTACAGCCCACTGAATCCATAATTTGGATAATCCCCTTGCAA
>NW_011107220.1:0-463 GCF_000146605.3 Meleagris gallopavo
GGCGCGGGGCACCCATGTGGAGGTGAGCTGCAGCCGGAGGGTTGCTGGAGCCCTTCTGAGGGCAGGCACAGCCAGCGGGGCCTGGCAGGCAATGAGACTGGAGGACAATACAAGGGTCCGCTTATGCTCCCGGCTGTTGGCCCCCCTGACCTCCCCCATGCCACAGCAAGGCTGGTATTCAGGAATTAATTGGTGTAATTAAAGTGTGGCATGACTTTGCCACGGCCTCCAAATGCAGTGGCAGAGAGCCAGCGCCTGCAGGCAGAGAAGGAGCCCCTTGCGTGCTTGCTATTCTCCATGTAGAAAAGGGCAGATCTTGGGCAGCTCCAGGGCATGAAATCAACATAAAGAGATTGCTGGGAATGGTGCTGGCCTCACAGCACACAGCCAGCAAGCTGCTGCGTCCCATCCTGCCACAGCCACACAGCAGACAGTAGGTGCTGGCACTGCAGTGAATGGTGCC
>NW_011107221.1:0-644 GCF_000146605.3 Meleagris gallopavo
TGACTATAGAATAACATATTTCTAAAATATCTTAATTCTCCAAGGAACTAAATTGCAGTTTTCCTGGAAATAACATCAGCACACACTTCTAATTTTCATCAGTGTAAACTTATAGAGTAAGATGGTGAGCAAGCCCATAAGAGAGCTTTCATAAAGTTGTATTACATGAGTGAATTATCGTTTTTGTTGTGATAATTTCACTTCATCCAACATCAGACAAGTTTGGTCTAGAAAAGTCACCTAGGCTTCTTCTGTAGTTTAGAGGTAAGGGGTGATTCATTCCACTGACTTATATTGCTCAACTAGATGGGTACCTTTCCCCACTGACCATACCTTAGTCTAGTCTCTGGTTAACCTAATGATAATCCTTGACCATCAGTTTCACTCTCAGTAGCTAAAATTAGATCATCTTTTTTTCTTTAGTTACACTAGAAGAAGATTTCTTTTCAATCAGATTCTGTTTTTGTTTCAAGTGCAAAGTGTATTTCTGTTCTTAGTGTTATTATTTCTAAAATAAATGAAATGATAGACATGTTTTTCTATATAAGTTCTTGTTACGAGTCTTCACGTAAGACCTGAATAATATGCAGTTTTTCTCTTCTTGTCAGACATTTCCTCTTGATTCCAACAACACTGATGAAAAA
>NW_011107222.1:0-398 GCF_000146605.3 Meleagris gallopavo
TTTATTCCAATTAAGGTTTAAGACATTTCCAAGAGAGCAATTAATAGTTTGCAGAACAAGTCCTTAGGGCAGGTAAGAATCAAACCAAACACTGCACTGCGTGTCAAAAGCAAATCTATGCCTGATATCTTTGAGCATCATGCTGTCTGTGCTGTCTGGTATCTGGACCTCAGAGACTGCTGTGATGTTGGAGCTGCAAAAGCACACACACAAACCTCATGTTTGCTCCCTCACTGATTTTTTGCCTTGCCTGACTAACGAGCCCTGAGTTGAGCTCTTGCCACACAGCGATGCCTGTATTATCATCACAAGGAGCCTGCACTGAGCCCAGCTACGTGTGAAGGCAAAGTGGGAGGACGATGTCACTGAAGTCCCACTCTGTTTTTTTGGCAGTAAAG
>NW_011107223.1:0-341 GCF_000146605.3 Meleagris gallopavo
ATTGGATTGCTAACTGTACAGCTTTGTTTTAAGTGAAATAATTATAAAGATATATTATTGTGTGTAAGGGATTGGGAATACTTTGTATAACATCTGAGTTAACCTCAGCTTGTTGTGAAAAACAGCTTATGGTTATGTCCATGGAAAAATAAGAGAAAGCATAGGTAAGACAAATCATCCTTAGAAAGTTAACACACTATAGGTAGTATGTTGTTGCATTCACTGTCTGTCTTTCACTTTCAATAACTAAGACTTTGTATCATTGGTTTTTCTTCTGTAATGTTTTTAAAGAAAAACAGCACACTAATCTTGTTTAAGAAAAACGGAAGCATCCTATCTGC
>NW_011107224.1:0-511 GCF_000146605.3 Meleagris gallopavo
ACCAGTGTATGCTATCTTTCGCCTACCTGCAGATTGTGTACACGTAGCCTCTTTTTTATTATTTATATGAATGGTTGGCACTTTCCCAGAGTTTGGTTTAATATTGTTCTAAGACGTTTTGTATTGTTTTCCTGCTCTGAAAACCTCTGCCACCCCCAGGAAATTTAGGCTGGCGGCAATCAGAATGAGGTAGTATCTCCCTGTAGGTATCCAGTACCAGCCTGCAAGGCTCAGTACTTTGATCCTGCTGCATGCTTGTATGTGCAGTCAGTGAATCTAGTGATGTGTGTATATAATAAATAGATCCAGGGATTGCCAATGGTCAGTTATCTCAAGGTGTAAAAAGGAGATATCCAAATACGGTGTATCTAGAACTATCTGGAATTTTTGTCTCTTTTTTCCCTTTCTCATTAGATTAAGGAGATTAATCTGATATTCCTAACCCTGACCACAAGAACTACTGTCTGAATGTTACTATTCTGTATTTTACTGCCATTCAGTAAACGTAAGG
>NW_011107225.1:0-527 GCF_000146605.3 Meleagris gallopavo
GTAATGTTTTTCAGGAAGAAAAATGGAAGTTTTTCAGGAGAAGAACACAACCAGAAGAATAAGGAGCACACAGGTATATTAATTTGCTACATTAAAAATGATTTAAATGTTCTAAATTATGATTTGTTATTTTTAAGGCAAGACTTCCAAAACCCTTACAGTTCTTTAGAACATGTTTTTGTTTTCCTTTCTGCTGTTACCCAGGAAAAATGAAACTATGGCCAAAACAAATCCCAAATGTCTTTGTTAGTTTTGTTTTTTGTTATTTGATTTTAGGGTTTTTTGTTGTTGTTGTTTGTTTTTGTTCCAGAGAAGCTGATAAGTTGGGTAAGATTCTGGAAAACCATCCTAACATTACATCATTATTTATTCCAATTTTGATGAGAACAGAGGTTATCACTAGGCAAGCCTACTTTAGAAGTTCAGTTCACAGCACAGTTCACATAGGTCCAAAACCAATGAGACAGAATTTCAACGGAAACTGCTGAGACTTCTAAATATTTGTTTACAGATGGAAGCTGATTTCT
>NW_011107226.1:0-554 GCF_000146605.3 Meleagris gallopavo
GAAGAAATGATAGAATATGACTAAAATCTCAGTAATAATAATTCGACATAGGCTGATTTGAGAAGAAAGGTGGGGAATACAGCGTTGAAGAGAGGGGTTTGTCTGTTACTACACACCACAGGTTAAATAGACTACGCAGTGTGATGCTATCTC
Organism: Meleagris gallopavo; assembly: GCF_000146605.3. Taxonomy (NCBI): domain Eukaryota; kingdom Metazoa; phylum Chordata; class Aves; order Galliformes; family Phasianidae; genus Meleagris; species Meleagris gallopavo. The sequence goes on from NW_011107226.1 coordinate 154, forward strand.
CCAGCATAAAGCAAAATGGGACACATTTTTAGATTCATTGCTCGTAAATAAAGGGAGAAATTATTTCATATTCACTAGTGAAATCGCCGAAATACTATCGTGCCCAGTTAGCAGTGCTGCTCGTCAGGATTTGGACTACTTGGAGAAATTCCTGGGAAAAGCAGAGGAGCTGCTTTGAAAACAAAGTAGGAAAATTTTTTTCTTAATGTTTTGTACATCAAAATAGTAATAATTTATGTAGTGGTAGTAAAATAGTGATTGTTATCAGTGTCTTAGTACAGGATTATAAGCAAACACTTCTGTTGAGAAGAGATTTCTTACATATTACAGAGGACAAGAATAGATAATACTGCAGGGTTGTTGTGGTGGTTTGGCTGGTGGTTTGTTGGTGTTTGTTTTTT
>NW_011107227.1:0-489 GCF_000146605.3 Meleagris gallopavo
CCTGTTCCAGTGCTCCGTCACCCTCACCGTGAAGAAGTTCTTACGCACATTCGTGCGAAACTTCCTGTGCTGCAGCTTATGTCCATTTCCCCTCGTCCTGTCTCCACGTACCACTGAAAAGAGACTGGCCTCACCACTATGGCCGCCACACCTCAGATATTTATAAACCTGGATCAGGTCCCCTCTCAGTCTTCTTTTCTCAAGGCTAAACAGACCCAGTTTACTTAGCCTTTCTTCACAGGGGAGATGCTCCAGGCCCTTCACCATCTTTGTGGCCCTCCGCTGGAGTCTTTCCAAGAGATCCCTGTCTTTTTTGTACTGGGGAGCCCAGAACTGGACACAGTACTCCAGATGAGGCCTTACCAGGGCAGAGTAGAGGGGGAGGATCACCTCCCTCGACCTGCTGGACACGCTCTTCTTAATGCACCCCAGAATGCCATTGGCCTTTTTGGCCACGAGGGCACACTGCTGGCTCATGGCCAACCTGTC
>NW_011107228.1:0-497 GCF_000146605.3 Meleagris gallopavo
GGTGTTAGTGGAAAGCGACTGCTGCTCCCATTGGACGGAAGCTAAATTTCGGCTGCTTGAGTGGCTTAGCCACTGCAAGGGGGGCGGGACGAGGGCTGGGGGTCGCGGGTAGCGCCGGATGCATTGATTCCGTCCTGCGGTGCCATAGCGGCGCCTGAAGGCGGCGGGAGCCCCGCGTCGGGCCCGAGACCCTGCCCCTGCGCCGCCATCTTGTTTGGTGGGGGAGGTCCTGTTATGGAGGGAGGCGTGGAGTGCTGGGTCAGGAGGTGGTGCTGGCTGTTTCTGAGGGAAGGGGCACCCTGCCTAGTCTCGTCACTATCTGCTTGCGGCTTGCAGGTGTTGTTCTGAGCTGCCTTGAGATAACCTTTAATAATGAATGTACTCAATCAGACTCCTTATGGGGAAAGAGAAACAATTAGCAGACCTTACCTCATTTAACTTAATAATGGATCTGTTATGGTAACCCAGCGATGAAAACGGCGTAGGAATCCAGATAG
>NW_011107229.1:0-595 GCF_000146605.3 Meleagris gallopavo
CCATAATAGCATTGTCAATATGCATTCGGAGGATTAGACTGTGAAGGACTTAAGATAGCTGGGATGTGAGAGCTAATCTATCAAATCTGAATGTTAGGAGAAGGTAAGGAGAGGCAAGTTACTTATTCTTGCTTGTTTGTTTTGAATTAGAAGGTTTCCTGTCTTCTTTATAGGTCAACATTTATTCTAATTAAAAACGATACATGTCTTTAATAGAGACAAATTGGAAACAATTGCAGAGTTTAAATGGTTTTGCATTATTCTGCATTTTCTCCCTTCTTATTCTGTACAGCTTCTGTAAAAGGTCAGAAGGAGAAAGCTTTTGCTAAGTGCTGTGCTCAGAGGGACGATATTCCTCAAAAGTAAAAAAAATATTGGGAATAATTAATAACATAAGTGATGCAATAACTAAAATAATAATTACATGTTAATTCATATCATTAGAGTTAAGGGGATTTTTTCCATTATTCAAAAATCCAATACTGCAGCACAGACCTGGAAGTTAAGGACTTCTTGATTTCCATTGCAGATCTTATACAGACATCATCTGTGTTTCACATAGTCAAAAGCACACCTCTCTGGAAACAGGGCTAGG
>NW_011107230.1:0-397 GCF_000146605.3 Meleagris gallopavo
AAATTTATGGCAATTCTTTTGTTTGCAAAATGGGAGAGCTGAGGATGTAAATAGATTAAAATTTCTAATTCACATGTATGACACGTTTGCAAGTTCAGAAAATTACTTTCAATTACTAAAAACAAGAATACTGGAAGAGAGTGTGGAATAACAACGGGCTCCCTCAGATCGCCTCCAGACAGCAGCAGGAGAAAACTGGAGCCCGCTACATTATCACTTCTTTCTTCTCATAGTACTACTGAAGGTACATGAGACTAAAAGCAATGAAGCAGTACTGTTAACAGGGTGTGAATGGTAATCTGGAAAACAAGCCATTAGGAACAACAGACTAAGTATCTATTTTTCTCCACAGTGATTTCTGGACTAATTACTGAAGATAATGAACTATCACTATACT
>NW_011107231.1:0-391 GCF_000146605.3 Meleagris gallopavo
TGTGTATCCTGAAGAGTTGTTTTTAGTGCCTTCTGTCACTTCAGACAATAATTTCAACAGATTTATTCTGTACTGGACCTCAAAGGGTAGGTATCTCACTGAAGACAAAAAAGCTCTGAAGCAGAAGAGCACTTGCCTGACTTTTTAAACCACAGGAATAGTGCCTTTACACTGAAGTGCTTTGCTGAATCAGGACATGGTGTACAAATAAAGAATCTCTCTCTCACTGCAATCTCCTCAGTACCAGCAACAGCCATTCAAACCTAAGGGTTGCACTTCCCTACCTACTCCAGCAGTATGGTAACTTCAAACAGCACAAGTTCAACAGAATCCTTGATGCAAACTTAATATATTAAGGCTAGATATTTTAACATATATTTAATGAATTTGT
>NW_011107232.1:0-397 GCF_000146605.3 Meleagris gallopavo
AATTTTTTTAAATATCACTGTAACTAAATTCCGATTTGGGAGTAAGGAAAGATCTGTGTTTTATAGAAGTTACAATCATTTTCCTTATGTTTTTTTTTCAGAAGACACTCAAAGAAAAGTGTTTAAAGCTTAATAAATGGAAAATTGAAGTGATATTTTAAAAGTGTTTTAGAGATATCTGTTTTTTAGAGATGAGGTATGAGAGTCTGTTAGAGGTAGTGCTAAAAAAGTAAATTCTCTGACAAGGTCTTCTAGCAAACAGACTTCTACATTTTCACATGCAATATAAATTCTGAGAAACTGCTATTTTGTATATTTTAAACAGTATAAAATAGATTATTTCATAATTATTCAGTTAGCTTCACAGAAGTCCAATCTAGGAAAAAAGAAAAAAAAA
>NW_011107233.1:0-2146 GCF_000146605.3 Meleagris gallopavo
ATTTGGTGATTCTGCAAACCCCTGAGGCAGAACCATCACTGATACTGTTGTTTTCACTCTCTCAGGATCTTCCCACTCAGAAGCAAATATATCTCTGCTCTCCAGATCCAGGAGACAAGACCAAAAGGCATCTTTTTTTAGATCTATAACACTGAACCATTTATCTTCATTTGGGATTTTATTCATCAAGGTAGATGGGTTTGGAACCGCTGGATGTCGTTTTTGTACTATTTCATTAATTCTTCTCAAGTCTTGGACTAATCGATAGCAGCCATGAGGTTTCCTTACTGGCAGAATGGGGGAATTGAAAGGCGACACATATGGTTCCAACAACCCATCTTTCAGTAATCCTTGTATCACAGGTTTAAGCCCAGTACGTCTCTCCAAAGGAATTGGATATTGTTTCTGTCTTATGGCCTCATATTTTTCCTGCAGCTTTATTTTTAAAGGGGCTATTTTCAACCCCCCATTCCCCTCCTTTGCCCAGACCATGGGATCTCTATCTTTCTCATCTGTCTCAGTTAACACATCCATTGATACTTAATTCCCTCCTGACAGGTTGTTATTTGTAGTCCCAGTTTCATCATAAGATCTCTCCCCAGCAAATCAGTCCTGCATCAGGCACATACAATAACTGTCCTGTTATTGTCCTATTCCCTAATCTCAATTCAGTGTTTTCAAAAAGTGGTTCCGTCATCCCAGTCCCGTCTACCCCCGTTATCCTTAGAGTCTCATCCGTTAATTTGAGTCCTGACACTTTATAAGCTAGCAATGACTGAGCTGCCCCAGATTCGACTAAAAATACAACCTCCTTCCCTTCAGGTCCCACTTTCATATTTACCAAGGGCTCCTGGTGGGACCAATTATTCAAGAACCTCGGACACCCCTATTCTGAATTTAAAGCAGCTTGGAGCTTCTCCTCACTCTCCCACTCTGGGCAGTTTTTCTTTATGTGCCCTAGTTTACCACACTTGAAACACCTCTTTTCACTGTTCTCTGATTGAGGTCTACATTGATATCCTTGGAATTTTCCTCCTCTCTGACACCCTCCAGGACCCGACATCTCTTCAGTTTTTCTTTCCCTATCTGTTTCACTACATGATCCGCTGTGGAAACCATCAACTTAGCCTTCTGTTTTTCTTCCCCATTTTCCCTTCTAACATATATCTTCTGAGCCTCTTGTAAGAGTGTTGGGGAATGGCTGCGAGAGCAGGGCGGACATGAGGCTGTGTACGAGCATAACTAGTGTGGCAGCACAGGGTGCATTCTCATGAGAAAGCATTAGGAGTTAAGATAGGAGGCACAACATCCTTGGGCAGCCTGTAAACACCAGGCCTTAAACAGCAGGCCCACATCCGCAGCTGTGCTCTGTGGACGTGTGGGGGGCTGATAAGCGGATGAGCTCAGCGGCAGGTGTGAATGCTGGCTGAGCATTGGTTGAAGCTAGGCAGCCCACCTAGATGCCCACCTTGTGCTCCAATAGTAGGTGAACACATGTGTATTAGAATCATATATAAACTCTGTGTGTGCAACAATAAAATGAGGCTTGATCACTCATACTGAGTACTGTCGTGCTTCCCCGCTTGAGAACAGTCTGATTAGGACGCTATCCGTGGCATAAGAGCTCCTGCAGGGGCCTCGTATTCCATCCTTCTATCTTCTGAACTTTCCTCTGTATGTCTGGCCATGCCTGAGCTACAAAATTCACCTTAAGGAGCCCTTGGGCTACAGGATCCTCAGGATTCATTCCTGAGTATTTTCTCATCCTGTCTCTAAGCCTTTCTAGAAAATCACTAGGGGATTCATCCTTATTCTGCTGAATCTCAAATGCCTTACTGAGATTCTGGGACTTAGGCACTGCCTCCTTAATTCCAGCTATTATTATATCTCGCAAGTCCTTCATGTTTTGCTGATGTTGTGCATTATTATAGTTCCAGTTAGGGTCTTCCACTGGGTATTTTTGCTCTGCTGGCACCATCCCAAGGCATCCAGGGGGATTATTCTTTTCCCATTCTTGCATAGCAACTCATCTGATCATAACCCTTTCCTCTCCGGTAAACAGTATACCCGTAATAGACATGAATTCCATCCATGAGTACAGGTTAGACCTAGAAATTGCTCCAACTGTTCTGCTACTGCTATAGGG
>NW_011107234.1:0-575 GCF_000146605.3 Meleagris gallopavo
GGCCTTGTTCCTTTGCCTCTGTCGCCTTAGATAGAGACATTGATCAGATCCCCTCTGCGTCTTCTTTTCTCAAGGCTGAACCGGTCGCTCAGCCTTTCCTCATAAGAGAGGTGCTCCAGGGCCTTTATCATCTTCACGGCCCTCGGCTGGACTCTTTCCAGGAGATCCCGACCTTTTTTTGTACCGGGGAGCCCAGAACCGGACGCAATCCTCCAGGTGAGGCCTGACCAGGGCAGAGAGGAGGGAGAGGATCACCTGCCTTGACCTGCTGGCCACGCTCCTTTGAATGCCCTGTAGGATCCCATTGGCCTTCTTGGCCACCAGGGCACCCTGCTGGCTCATGGCCAACCTGTTGTCCACCTGGACCTCCAGGTTCTGCACCGCAGAGCTCCTCTCCAGCAGGTCGTGTCCCAACCTGTACTGATATACTTGCGGCTATTCCTTCCAAGGTGCAAGACTCGACGCTTGCTTTGGAAAACCTCATCTGTTTTCTGAATCTTGCATTCCGCTGTCGTACTTAGAAAAGTAGTATTTCTCCCTGAGCTCGTTGCCGCTGTTTGTTGTTAGGCCCATCT
>NW_011107235.1:0-527 GCF_000146605.3 Meleagris gallopavo
TCTTAAATCCATTGGTTTAGAATGAGATTTCTTCATTCAGGCATCTGTTCATTTATATCAAATGGTTTTGCTCCTCTGTCACTGAGATATTTTTAACTTTTCTTCCCCCTCTCACAAAATCTGTTCATTCAAATAGTCTCAGCTTGACATATCACTGAAATATATTTCTGCTATGGTTTAGAAAGTAAACAGGACTCACTCCGTGATTCAAAGTGGTGACCAGGATGCAGTTCTACACAGAACTGCAAAATTTGAACCATGCTAGGCAAAAATTAGTCACAGTCCAGATTTCCAGAATGATATCTTTTTGTATTTTTTCCAGGAAAAATAAATTCCCTCTCCCCTCCTCTATTTTTTCTTCTGTTATGAGAGTATTCATAATATTATCCCCAACTCTAAGAAAATCCGTATCACACTGTGGTTAATCTTCTTGGGTTTTCATATTTTTACTAAGAGAACACCATACCATCTTCCTGTATATCAAGAGACAAGCATACCATCTTCCTATGACCAGAACATTTTACAAG
>NW_011107236.1:0-418 GCF_000146605.3 Meleagris gallopavo
CATTCACCTCTCTTCATTCTGTGTGGAACAAACCGAGTTTGCAAATACTTCTGTGAACCATAATTTAAATTTTCTGATTTCACTAACAGATACTCTTGAAGAAAACGTTGTGGTCCCAGCTTTCTTTCTACCATTTACATATTTCAAGTTACAAAACCAGCATTTTCCCACATGCGTGAAACTGAAAAAAGAAGGCTGAAAACCTCACTGTTTCTGCCAACTGAATCAGCAAACTAGAGGAAGCAGAAACAAGAACAAGAAGAAAGCAGTTGTGTCAGAATAAGGACAAATGAAACCTGGTGCTGTGGAATTGGATACCAAGGTAAGCGGTAAGATATCATCTCACCACAGAATCATAGAATGGCTTGGAAAGGATCTCAAAAGTCATCTAGTTCTAACCTTTGCCACATGCACGGTT
>NW_011107237.1:0-771 GCF_000146605.3 Meleagris gallopavo
CGAAGAAGTTCTTACGCACATTCGTGCGAAACTTCCTGTGCTGCAGCTTATGTCCGTTTCCCCTCGTCCTGTCTCCACGTACCACTGAAAACAGACTGGCCGCATTGCTATGGCCACCACACCTCAGATATTTATAAACCTGGATCAGTCCCCTCTCAGTCGTCTTTTCTCAAGGCTAAACAGACCCAGCTCACTTAGCCTTTCTTCATAGGGGAGATGCTCCAGGCCCTTCACCATCTTTGTGGCCCTCTGCTGGACTCTTTCCAAGAGATCCCTGTCTTTTTTGTACTGGGGAGCAGAGAACTGGACACAGTACTCCAGATGAGGCCTTACCAGGGCAGAGTAGAGGGGGAGGATCACCTCCCTTGACCTGCTGGACACGCTCTTCTTAATGCACCCCAGAATGCCATTGGCCTTTTTGGCCACGAGGGCACACTGCTGGCTCATGGCCAACCTGTCGTCCACCAGGACGCCCAGGTCCCTCTCTGCAGAGCTCCTCTCCAGCAGCTCATCCCCCAGCCTGTATTGGTGCATGCAATTATTCCTCCCTAGGTGTAAGACCCTACACTTGCTTTTGTTGAACCTCATCCGGTTTCTTACTGCCCAGCTCTCCAGCCTGTCCAGGTCTCGCTGAATGGCAGCACAGCCTTCAGGCGTGTCAGCCAATCCTCCCAACTTCGTATCATCAGCAAACTTGCTGAGGGTGGCCACTATCCCCTCATCAAGGTCATTGATGAAGATGTTGAACAAGACCGGACCAGCACAGACCCC
>NW_011107238.1:0-384 GCF_000146605.3 Meleagris gallopavo
TCCATCTCACACTTCTACCCTATTGAATTTGAATAGCTTAATAATTTATGTGAGGACATGGAGGGGAATACTTTAAATGTAAATATGAAGACTACGATCTAATACTAATTGAAGTCCCTGTGAGTCCTGCTGTCGCTTTGTTGACAGCAAACATACGCTTGGGATCCTATGACTTGATTTGCTGGGGTTTTTTCTAGTTATAACATCAGTTAAGCATGGCTGCTGTAAAATAATAAAATGTGAAACCTGTATGATTTTCTTTTCTGTGATTAATATTAACGATATACATTTTTAATGATGAAAAGCTACAAAAAATAAACAAAAATACAAAGAGTGAAGTCTTGTGCTTTCTCCATCGATCACCTCGATTCCTCAGAAAAGCCA
>NW_011107239.1:0-351 GCF_000146605.3 Meleagris gallopavo
TAAAGAAACATGGTTCCTTTGTGACATATACAGAACAGTAAATAATGATGAGTGAAAACTTAATAGTCATATCACAGGGCCAGGAGGTCTATGGTTACCCAAAAGCCTCCTTTAGTATAACACAAAGAAAGGAATCAGAAAGACTTTAGGTCTGTTTGAGGGAAGAGTCTATGAAAGATATATAGTGAAAACTGACCTGAGAAAAAAAAAAAAAGCTCTACGATGAACTATTAGTGTGTCAATATTCAGAAGATGTGAGAACAGGAATGAGAAGGACAGTAATCATTAGGGTGAGAATTGGTAAGGCTGTATAGAATAGAATATTTGACAGTTTACATTTCAGTACATCAC
>NW_011107240.1:0-388 GCF_000146605.3 Meleagris gallopavo
AGAAAGAGATACTATTTCCCCTTCACCTGCAAGTCATGCTTCTGCTATTCACGACTTTCTCCTGCAACGTATTCACTTGGTACTCATCCACACACCTACCAGTAACAAACTGCAGCATTAGCTGTGATCACTCATTCACAGCACTGCACATTCATGCTAACATATTAACATCAACCTCAAACAGGTAACGTAGCTTAGACTACACTACAATTATACAGACACAGTAGGGGGGAAAAAAACTGACCCTCTTACAACTAACAGCAGAAACTCTGCCATTCATTAGCTTCAACTGCACGAAGTTGCACTACTGAAGTTAATCATAGGTCATTAACACTGACTGGAAAATAGATCCCACACTAGCTGTATGCAAACACTGCCACCACACACA
>NW_011107241.1:0-449 GCF_000146605.3 Meleagris gallopavo
GGGAGAAAGTGAACCACTGGACTACACAATACTGGAAGAACGTGGTTTTGATTGTATTATGTTATTTACCTTCATGCTTATTGAGACACTTCTGAAAACAATGAGCAATTTAGACCTGCATTTGGTGACTCCTGAAAAAACAGTTCTCTTTCACGCACACAGAACTGTATTCATGGGATAATGCACTGCATGGGACAATGACAATTATTTCAATTTTGCCTTGTAAAACAACTGCCAAAGGAGATACAGACTGATTCTACTTGATTGAAAACTTAATGAGGTCAAGAAGAAAAAAATAAATCAGAAAGCTCAATGAAGTACTTAGACAAAGAATCACATCCCTAAAGCAGTGCATGGTATACCAGTTCTAGTTAAAAATAAACAAAAATTTAACTTCCTTAGATCATTCACCACTCTTATTAGAGACAGAACAAAGCTGTGACAGTCCC
>NW_011107242.1:0-482 GCF_000146605.3 Meleagris gallopavo
ATAGCTGCAAGGAAGGTCTGCTCCATGATCTTCCCAGGCACAGACTTGAAGCTCACTAGCCTGTAGATCCTTGAGTTTTCTTTTTCCCTTTCTTAAAATGAGTGATGTTTCCATTTTTACAGTCACCGGGAGCTTCACCTGACAGCCATGACTGTTAAAGTATGACGGACGGTTGCCTGGCAACCGCATTATTTTTGCTCACTTCCTTTAGGACCCTCGGATTGCGTGTCCTTGGCCTCATAAACTTGTACACATTCAGTCTCGTGATGTGGTCTTGGACTTGCTCTTCTCTTATAGTGAGAGGGACTCTGTTCCCTCCAGCCACCACCCAAAGATTCAAGGATGTGAGGAGCATGACTGCCTGACTGACAGCGAAGAATGCACTGAGTATCTCAGCCTTATCTGCTGTAGCCAGTTCTCCCTTCTCATTTATGGGAGAAATGGGGGGAGAGATTGGCTGAGAAACCTGAGAAACTGCCTTA
>NW_011107243.1:0-561 GCF_000146605.3 Meleagris gallopavo
TGAGATGGTGGAGTTCAAGATCCTGAGTGGAAGAAGCAAAGCAATAAGTAGGATTGCTACCCTGGACTTTAGGAGAGCCGACTTTGATCTCTTCCAGGACCTACTTGGAGCTATCCCGTGGGCTCGGGTGTTAGAAGGTAAGGGGGCCTCTGAGAGCTGGTCAGCATTTAAACAGCTCTTCTTCTAAGCTCATGATCGGTGCGTCTCTGTGAGCAAGAAATCAGGAAAAGGTGGCAGGAGACCTTTGTGGATGAGCAAGGAGCTCATGCGCAAGCTCAAAGGAAAGAAGAAGGTCCATGAAATGTGGAAAAAGGGTCTGACCACTTGGGAAGAATATAGGAATGTAGTCAGGGCCTGCAGGGATGCAACGAGGAAGGCTAAAGCCTGCCTGGAATTGAATCTGGCAAAGGTGATAAAGGATAATAAAAAAAGGCTTCTTCAAGTATGTTAACAGCAAAAGGAAAACTAGAGAGAATATGGGCCCTTACTAAGTGAGGGGGTGTTCTGGTAACGGGGATGCTGAGAGGCAGAGATACTGAATGCCTTCTTTACTTCCGTCTT
>NW_011107244.1:0-755 GCF_000146605.3 Meleagris gallopavo
AGAACTGTTCTATCATCAAAGGGGTTAGAGGAATGCCACAGGTTAATAGTCATTTTTAATCTCAAACAAAATTATCCCTCCTGACCTAACTTGAGAAACAAAGACAAAACAAAACCCTGCACACTGCACATCCATAGGGCTATTAAGATCTGCCGTATCTACATAGGACAGAAGATAAGATTATTGGACTGACTTCTAGTCCTCTGCGGGGAAACAAGACTACTATTCCTCAGTGGATCTACGTGTGCATCGGAGATACCTATAAGACACAAAAAGAAGACTTTGTAACAAGGTTAGTTAGAGTGCAATCTACCTGCGGAGTTGCAAACGGAGGGCAGACAGATGCGGCGTTGCCAGTTGCTCAGGGAGTGCTGTGGCCATCGCTGTGTGCAACACGGTGCTGCTGCAGGTGGAACTCAGGAGCGGTGTTTGTAGGCAGTTGCCCTCATTTCTGTGCGGAGGTTCCCCCTCCCTCTGGTGGTGTGTTAAAACAGCAGAGCTGGGGTGATGCTTCCCTCCTGAAGCTTAATTTCTGCTTTGTCTTCTGAAGTACAGAAGTGTGTCACACCAGTCTAGGTGGTAATGCTGTTTAAAAGAACTTTTTCAGAGTGTTCAGTCTGTATGCTCCTGTTTGGGGATGGATTTATGTGTGCCTGTATATGTTTGCTTTAATTGCCCAGGCAGCAGGGAATAATTGGAACAACGAGCATGAACATTCTGTATGGTAACATCTGAGAGGTGGTTCTTCTGTTTGG
>NW_011107245.1:0-591 GCF_000146605.3 Meleagris gallopavo
AATATTTTCTCATCTCTCTGAGTGGCGTAGGGGGCTTTTGTAAAGGTTAATCTCAGCCGCATGCTAACACAGGATTTAGGGAGGTAAAGGTAAGTTTGGGCCACAGTTAACACTCTGGGTGCTCCCCGTTGGTGACATTTTCACTAGGAACCATCAAAAAAAAGCACGGGATAAAAATCTTAATCCCTCCTCATGAAGAGCTGCCTCTGTCTTACGCTGTGCGCTCGTTCTTCCCCATTAATAACTGAGGCAAGCAGTATCAGTGAGAGGTACTTCCAGCAGCTGGGGCTGCGGGCCTGGAAATCCCTTTCCACCTTGCTGACATTTAAAAGCCGAGAGTTAGTCCCCATTAGCTGTCAGCTTTGTTTGAGACAGGATGGAGCTTCATTGTGTGGCTTTTCCTCCCTACAAGCCCCACTCCGCATTTCTGGAAGGCTCCTTAAGTTTTCTCTCCCTCCTTTGTCTGTTTGGGTGATTTAAACAGTAGCTGTTCAGGTGAAAAGGAAGGGAGTTCAGTTGCCATGCAAAGCAATTGCTGTTGTAATGGGAATCTTTGTTGCAATATATATATATATTTTTGTTTTGTTTTTT
>NW_011107246.1:0-469 GCF_000146605.3 Meleagris gallopavo
TTGTATAAGTCTAACTTCTTTTGGCAATGTACAAAGTGCCTTGCACTAATGCTCAGCCTACCATAACAGATAGGTCTGCATCCATACATAGGAGGACACTGCTCAACTCAATGCTGCTCAGGAAAAACCTTTTATTACTGATGATATGGCGACTTACTCCATACACTCTGCTTTTTCTTACCTCATTCATTCCCATTTTTCCCCTTTTACAGATCCCCTTCCCTAATCTACGTACTTTTTCCCTAAGAGAAGTAGCACAAGAACGAGCAAGAACAACAACAATATCCCTCTTATCACATTTTCTTAGTAAGAAATCAAGTGTTAAAAACCATTGTAATAAGAGAAATAAAAGAAAATCCCTGGGATCTCAGTGGGTTCTACTTATTTACAACAGTTTAAAAAGTTTAAAAGTTAAACTGGACATTTTGATTTACAAAGACACAACTGAATATGGTATTGTTCACAACCA
>NW_011107247.1:0-472 GCF_000146605.3 Meleagris gallopavo
TACTTTGCATATAAATTTGTTTAGTTTTATGATGGAGGTATCACAACGGTCAATGCTCCTATGATGCATCCCTGAATTTAAGTAGATTATTGTATTACATATCATTATGATCTGGGCTTTTTAAATAGAAAGTCACAATGTTAATCCCATGAAAAAATTTTTGTGTTAACTTGTTCCAGTGTGATTTAGGGTTTCTTGTTATTATTCCAGCTCCTTTGTCACACTAAAATGGTCAACAGATTGAAACAATTTTTTTGACTTTTAAAACATCACTTGCAGCCCCCTTTTCGTGTGCTGTCATGTTTTGCAGTGAGGGAGGGTAGAAAAAGCAGAATTTGGCACTTCGTAGCTGGACTTTTTTTCAGGAATGCAGGAGGACTCTCCTGAAAGGATGCAGTTTCTTTGCACAGAGGATGGGACAGTACACTCCCTGGTATAGTCTGATTCCTTCTTGATAATCCCTTGTCCTTTT
>NW_011107248.1:0-436 GCF_000146605.3 Meleagris gallopavo
TCTTGGGAGAATTTCCCACCACCAGCAGAAAGCAAAGCTGTCACGAGGTTTACATAACAAAAAATGAACAGATCACAGTACAACAGATCAGTTAAGGACTTTTTGATGCAAGGTTTGCTTTTGCTTTTTCCTAGTGATGTGACTTCCCTTTTGCTATTTGAAACGGAAGACCCCTGTCTGAGGTTTGCAATGCAATATCTCATTGGTATGAAAACGAGATAACAATCCACACATCACTTTCTGACTTGCACTTTTCTATTGTGATAAAGGAATTGAAAACACCATAGGATTTTAATAATTGAAATCACAGGAGATGGTTTACTGCTGTTCCTACAGGACATGCCCCAGAAAACAGGAAAGAGAGGATTTGTCTTATTCTATGTGCATCGGCCAAAGTTGGATTGTCACGAACACCTAGGCACTCACAATAAGTGCA
>NW_011107249.1:0-583 GCF_000146605.3 Meleagris gallopavo
GGCTCCCCGGCCACCGCCATCGGATGCGATTTTGACCGCCTCGCCCCCCGAGGATCCGGGCGGCGGGAAGAGACGGATTTGTGCCCTCCCGATCCACGCGCCGCTGTCGGGAGGGAGGCTGGGAAAGCCGGACAGACGGAGAGCTTGCGAGTTTTCCCCGTGATCGGAGCCCCAGCTCGAGAGCCGTGCTGGGAAGCGTTACTGTACGGTGTCCTGCGGGACTCGGGACGCACGGTCACAGCCGTGCCCCCGTGTGAAGCACTGGCAGGCGCTTGTATCGCTCGGCTGCTTTGTTCTCAGGCACAGCCAGTGCCAGCCGCGCCCACGAAAAGGGGGGCTGCAGGGTTTGCATAACGGGGACCCCACACGGAACTGCGACGTTTCGGGACTGGTGACGCCTGACTGAAAAGACCGGTTTTTCACCACCTCTCTGGACCCCCACGATGCTCCCAGGTTTGCTTTTTCGCCCTCTCTGTAAAGCATCGGCACCAGCCCGGCTGGATCATTGGACGGCATTACCTCGGGGCAAGAGAAGCAGCCCTACATCCGTACAGATAACGGCCCGGGATGTCTATCCCAGAAA
>NW_011107250.1:0-455 GCF_000146605.3 Meleagris gallopavo
AGTTGGTGAAGGGCCTGGAGCATCTCCCCTATGAAGAAAGGCTGAGTGAACTGGGTCTGTTTAGCCTTGAGAAAAGAAGACTGAGAGGGGACCTGATCCAGGTTTATAAATATCTGAGGTGTGGCGGCCATAGCGGTGAGGCCAGTCTCTTTTCAGTGGTACATGGAGACAGGACGAGGGGAAACGGACATAAGCTGCAGCACAGGAAGTTTCGCACGAATGTGCGTAAGAACTTCTTCATGGTGAGGGTGACGGAGCACTGGAACAGGCTGCCCGGGGGGTTGTGGAGTCTCCTTCTCTGGAGATATTCAAGTCTCGCCTGGACGCCTACCTGTGCGACCTGGTGTAGGGAACCTGCTTTGGCAGGGGGGTTGGTCTCAATGATCTCTAGAGGTCCCTTCCAACCCCTCAATTCTGTGATTCTGTGATTCTGTGAACACATATGTTCTGCTTCA
>NW_011107251.1:0-405 GCF_000146605.3 Meleagris gallopavo
CCCCCCAATGCCCCTGCCCACTGCTGGGAACATCCCCTGGCGGCAGGGACGATGCAGCCCCAGCAGCCGATGGGGCTGCGGCCTGGGGCCGCGTTGAGTGGGCAGCCCCCGCAGCCCGCAGGCAGCTGCCCGCTTCAGGACCCCGACCGCCCCAGCCCCTCAACTGTCCTCCAAGGACATCCAGTGCAGCAGCAGGGGCTCCTCGTGCCCAGCACCCTGCCCACCAGCTTAGAGCAGGCTGTGAAGCCCGGTGGAAATGCCGTGGTGCACATGGAGGACCAGGGGGCACCCAGCACCCATCAGCGTGTGCCCCCATCCCACCACGGCTCCGCTCACCTGCAGCACCGCAGCGCTGGAATCAGGTGGTGAGTTTGGGGGCTGCAGAGCGGGCGGCGAGGCTGTCCG
>NW_011107252.1:0-554 GCF_000146605.3 Meleagris gallopavo
CCCTACTGGCCCTCACTTCCTTGAAGTAACACAATGGTGTCATCAAATAATGTAAAGACTGACCCATGATTTCATGTTTGTTACTTTTCACAGCCTTTTCAGCAGAAACAAAAAATGACAAACTAAGCATCTGCTGGATTGGTACTGTCTCAAAACTAAGAAACACTCAAGATCTACCATATTTGTTACCCTCTAGCCATTTCCTTATTTTATATTCTGTGGTGTGTCTACCAACAGTGGTAGCTCTCATTTACGTTAAGCATGATAACCATCTATACTTCTCCCTTATCTTGAATTTTCCATTTATATTCTGGGAAAACTGCCTCTGTCTTAACCTAGCCAGTGTAAACATAGACAATGTGTCAGCTATCTTCCACGTAGACGCAGATATCTTCACTAGAATAAAATGTTTTGCGGTCTGATTGCCAGAAAAGAGGTGATGGGCGAGTTGTTCCTGAGAATGAAGCTCTGAGACAAGCAAAATCTTCATTTGTCCATTAACCTCCCAGAACAAAAACACAACCATCACGTCACATCTTCATGAGACTGAATTT
>NW_011107253.1:0-321 GCF_000146605.3 Meleagris gallopavo
ACTGAAAACAAGTTGATGATGCTTTTCATTGAGATCCTCCTGACGAGGGCTGGCATTCCTACAGAAAGCTTTCTCCTCCTGGTCCATAGGAGAAACACTGCCCAACAGAGTTTTGTCCCTCCTGCAGGTACCCACAGCTCTGACAATAAAAACCCACAACCACTCCATCTCTGCTGGCGGAAGGCAGCCATAGATGGGAATATGTCCCCATTGTCTGCCAGCACTCAAATTCACTGAGGGCTGAATTTGTTCCCATGCCAAGAGAATATGCAAAGCATTTTCAGGCATCTCCAACAACTGCTACACGTAGGAGAACTAGGA
>NW_011107254.1:0-921 GCF_000146605.3 Meleagris gallopavo
CTGCAATTCTGCTCCATTCACCTCTCCTTCGGGGTTTCTGCACCTTGTCATGAAGGACTCCATAATCCAATAAATGCTCCTGTATGGCCAGAAGAAAGACCGTTAGTGTCTCCATTATGGGTCAACGCAACTGCTCACTACTCGTTAAGCAATACCCAAACAGTCCTCTAGGAGCAGCTGCTCCCACTTCCAGCCAACTGCCCAGCTCCATCACTTTGCACGTTGTCACATGATGTGCAATATCCCTTTGGCCAGGTTAGGACAGATGTCCTGGGTCTGTGCCCCTCCGCTTCAAGTACACCCACAGCCCTCTCACTGACAGGACAGCACAAAAAGCAGCACAAACGTCCTCGGCTCTGTGCAGCACTGCTCAGCAACAACTAAAACATCGCTGTCTTCTCAACATTGTTTTCTTCCTAAAGGCAAAAACATAGCATCACACGAGGCACCAGAAGAAAAATCAGTAAACTTTTGGGAACGTGGCACCTCATTCATTCCATGCAAGAACATCAGGGACACTTGCTATCCTTGAATCGGTGCCCTGACCTCTGCTCCCCAATGTCCCAAGGTGGACCTGCAACCATACCTTACTGGAACCTCATGCACAGTACCGCTATAGGTAGGAAAAGACCCAGGCTGAGAAGAGCTTCCACAGACCCTTCCTGCACTGACACACCTCAGTTCATGGGAGACGTTGCCCGTCAACATCAGAAACAGAAGACTACAAACAAACCAGTGATCCTTAATGGAGCTAGAATGGTATCTGCACATCAGAAGACGCAGCCCCTATATTAAAACTCAGATTCTTTCAGATTTCCTACTTGATTTTATTGGTTTCGTCACCAAGCATTCAAATCAGGGAATACATGAGTGAAATGAAGTATCAGAAATATCACACTGCTTTGAATTCTCTGCTTTCTT
>NW_011107255.1:0-361 GCF_000146605.3 Meleagris gallopavo
AGCCTGTATTGGTGCATGCAATTATTCCTCCCTAGGTGTAAGACCCTACACTTGCTTGTGTTGAACCTCATCCGGTTTCTTACTGCCCAGCTCTCCAGCCTGTCCAGGTCTCGTTAAATGGCAGCACAGCCTTCAGGCGTGTCAGCCAATCCTCCCAACTTCGTATCATCAGCAAACTTGCTGAGGGTGGCCACTATCCCCTCATCAAGGTCATTGATGAAGATGTTGAACAAGCCGGACCCAGCACAGACCCCTGGGGGACACCACTGGTTACAGGTCTCCAGCCAGACTCTGCACCACCAACGACGACCCTCTGCGCTCTGCCAGTCAGCCAGTTCTCAACCCACCTCACTGTCCACTC
>NW_011107256.1:0-371 GCF_000146605.3 Meleagris gallopavo
GAAACACAATTAACAATTAACAATTAATCCTCAGCTGCAGATTGTTTGATGGTTTGGGGTAACAGAATCCTTAGCTGTACATTTATTTAAGTAATTATTCTTTCAAATGCTGAATATTTCAATGCAACAGCAATTCTTTGTAGAAAAGTGGGAGTGGGGTGGAAGTATCTTTAAGATTAGATTCTTTAAGGATACCCTTTAGAGATAAGTAATTAAATTTTATCTAAGAAAGAATTAGGCTTTATTGCTGCAGTAAATGTGAGGGTTTATGCATGTGAGAAACTGCAGCATAGCTACTCTAAATAGACTTTATTTTTAAATCAACACCATCAGGCAAGGAGAGGAATTTGGAGGATGATGACAGTTAAAGA
>NW_011107257.1:0-689 GCF_000146605.3 Meleagris gallopavo
TCATAGAAGATTCGAAAACTCAGAACCTCCTAAATAAAACACAGGGAAACAGTAACAAACTTACATACAAGGAAACTTGCCAAACCTTTTAACTAAGAATCCCAAAAAGGTTCATGTAACAAATGGCTTTTAAGATCCATACGTACTGGCAAATATTCTGACTAAATTTTTAAGTACAGTAAGCCCCAGCCAATGATCAGAATAGTAGAAGTATTAATAATTGTGGTAATAAATGTTTTAAAGCCTGCCAAGCAACCAGTTACTCCAGAAGAGTTACAGAGCATGATTAATCATTAAAGTAATGTCATTTATTTATAACAACTAACAAATAAAAATATCAGAGATAGGGGTTAACTTAAATGAAGGTGATGGATGAATATCTTAATCTAATCACTGTAAGAAGGTAGACCTTCTCTAAGAGTACAAAAACATCTGCAGAACTTTCTCACTCATTTCAAAACCAAACATGAGGTAACCACTTCTGCAAAACAGCAACTAGAACCAGCTTCATCAGTCTGGCTGTGAAAATGCTATAAGAGCAACTTCTCTGTGAGACATGGAAGATCATAGACAATAGTTTAAGATCCTTGACCCCTGAGGAAAAATAGGTGCTGAGCACCCCAGTCATAACAAGATAGTAGTTCGTGGATTTTACTAAAACTTCTCAGGTAAAATTTGGTTACCATTAG
>NW_011107258.1:0-443 GCF_000146605.3 Meleagris gallopavo
TTCTCCAGAGATAAGCAATAGGAAGTCTAGGTACACAGAGCAGCACTCCTTTCTGGAGAGCAAGTAAGATTCCTCTGTATCGTGTCTTTAATTATTCATAAATTTGATACAGGTATTTAAGTCAGAGCCATGCCATTTATTAAATGGCTGTGAAACACACATTGACCATGCGAACAAATCACTAACAGAATGCACAAACCATGCAAAAGTCAACCGAGCCATGAAGAGGAGCCTGCCTGTAGGAGCACAGCCAGGAGACATGCTGCTGCAGGATGGGCCTCTTAAAAATGATGATGGTCGTGTTTGGGGTAGTTTGTTGGCTTCCCTCCCACTCCCTCTCAAATAAAACAAAATATTTACCTCAAAATACTCAAGATTTGTTAAACTTAAAACTAGCTTGAGCAAAGTAGCTTTTATTCTCTAAGCTCATGAGCCACATGTAA
>NW_011107259.1:0-544 GCF_000146605.3 Meleagris gallopavo
GATTCTATTCATGTTAGTAGAACATGTTATTTTAGTCTTCAATTGCACAGAGTGTAAAATGTCCTCTGCTATAAATTTTCTTGTCAAAGTTCAGTTTTTCCTTTTCCTCAGACTTCTAGTCCCACAAATGGCTTATTTTAGAAAAAAGGGATTTACCAGCGGTTTATTACTACTGTGTTCACTGTCTCCTTTGTACTATGTTTTCAGCTAAACAAATGTAGTACTTTTGAAAACATTCTGCACTGATTTCTGAAGATAATGATGTCTATAATAATTCTGTGGCCACTAAAAAAGCCTACTGGACATATGATTATCTAGTCAATGACAAATGCTGAACCTCATCAAACAAGAACAAGAACAAGAAAAAATACATATTTCCCCATGTTTTTGAATGGAGTACTAGCCATTATTTTTATAGATGTAGATGTGTATGTGGATGTTGATGTAGATGTACAAACAACAATAACTGCACTGATAGAGTCCTAAAGGAATTCTGCGCTTTTTAATAATCTTAAAGAACATTTATTGCCAGAAGTGAACATAA
>NW_011107260.1:0-491 GCF_000146605.3 Meleagris gallopavo
GGCTGCCAAAGTAAGGAAGCTGCTGTACACATTCAGAGGCAAGACAAAGATGTACACCAAAGGGAAAGGAAGCTCACATATTTCTGTTTTGAGTACAAAGTAATAATTTCCTACAGCATAAGGAAAAAAAAAAAGAATAAGGCAAAGGAAGTGGACATTGGCTCACTCACAAACTGAGAAAGCAAGCACATGCACTTGCATCCAGCAGTCTCGTTACTAAGTACCAAAGCCTCAACTCTTTGGGGTGGGGTCTCAGACATTATCAGGCTAAGTGAAAGGTCCAGAAACAAATGCTCCTTCAGCACAGCCCTCAGCTCCCAGGAGATGCTATACAGCGAGCTTTGTTAGTAACAGTCCACAGGGGCACACCCAGACTGCCTAGAGCCTGAAAGCTTAATGGCAGTAACAGATCCTGCTTAGCGTGTGCAGGGGAAGCTTCAGGCTGCAGCCCGCAGCCACCCACCTCCTTTGAGCCTTCCCTGGCTGCTGGG
>NW_011107261.1:0-499 GCF_000146605.3 Meleagris gallopavo
AAAACTCCACCCAGCGTTCTCTGAAGAAGCCAAGACTACCGTAATCATAAAGAGTGCCTTTGTGTCTGCCTTCGGGACATCAGCATTCACAACAGAATTTATGCACACAGAAAATGGACTTGCATATCGTGTCTGCACATTTTGGAAGCTGGACATTTTCCTCCAGAAATTTATGAGCACCCATTTCCAACCACATTATGGATGTCAGTGGAACAAAGTTGTACATACATTTCTGCCAGGATGCGCAAACTCTCTGATGACTGCATGCCCAACAAAAAGTTCAGCTATAGCTCAGTTCCAGGCAGTTATCCATAAATACATCCCACGATTGTAAGACCCCTCTTACACAAATAAGGATACTGTTACGACACATGGAAAGCAGTCCCAGGGCTAGTTGCTATGGGTGTTGCTCGAGAGCAGTAGGATCTGATGGACAGTCAGAAAGCTCAAAAGAGATGAGAATCATTTCCCCTGACAGTCAAATGGTAAGAACACCATT
>NW_011107262.1:0-638 GCF_000146605.3 Meleagris gallopavo
AGAAATTATGTCTCTAGACTCTTACAAACTGATTAATTTGTTAGTGGTCCTATTACTGGTGATGTTGCCCAATTTCCTAAGTACTGTCTATGGTTTTTTTTTTGCCCTCACATCTTGTTTTCTAAACCTAAAAGAGAAAAATAAATGGGAAACTTTATTTCCTTGAAATGAAGCAACAGATTGAGTGGCTGGCTAAAAGTGGACTCAGTTTGGACTCAGTTTGGCTGTGGATGCTCTGTCCCTGGAGGTGTTCAAAGCCAGGTTGTAGGGGACCCTGGACAACCTGGTCTAGTATTAAATATTGAGGTTCATGGCCCTACCTGCAGTGGGGGGCTTGGAGCTTCATGATCCTTGAGGTTGCTTCCAACCCAAACCGTTCTATGATTTGCTCTGACAGGAGTAAGAGCTGCTTAGAGTCTCATTTACGATGAGTACTAATTTTTTTTTTTCTTAAATCTAATTTTGTGGCAACATAGCTGTTGAAGAAAAAAAAAAAGGCAAGCTGACAAATGCATGTTGTGAATGGTTCTGAGCATAGAAAAGCCATGCTCATCTTCCTCAGTTGAGGAAAAACTCCATCATTTACATTTAGGCTTTAGAAAAGCTCTGTCATGGAAAGAAATGGATCATACTTAATA
>NW_011107263.1:0-603 GCF_000146605.3 Meleagris gallopavo
GAGATTCCTGTCACTAATTTGTTCCTAGATTCAGATCTTATCATTTATTTCTTCCCTGTGTTCAAACTTCTCTTGTGATTCCTAACAGAAAAAAACTAAAAATAAAGATATATATTGCCTATCTGATTTCTACATTATCAAATATTCCAGTAAGTATTTTTTGTCAACAAAAGGTAGTTAAAAATAAAATTAATTTCCTTTTTCATTAGTTGGTTTTATCTAAGAGAACATACACAGATTTTTACAGCCTAAGAACTTGCTAGCACATGGATAGAGCACCAAGTGAATCCTATAAATTACCTCGACAATAAGATGTTAAAAAATCCAGTTATGCTTAATTACTAAATTTCCTGGGGTTTTTCTGTTTTGTTTTGCTTTGTTTTGTTTTGTTTTAATTTAAACTTAAAGAATCATAGCACGAAGCTGATACTTTCAGTTATTCTAACCTGCTACTGCTGATTGTACCCCCACTGTTACCTCTGTAACCTTCATAGAAGATTCGAAAACTCAGAACCTCCCTAAATAAACACAGGGAAACAGTAACAAACTTACATACAAGGAAACTTGCCAAACCTTTTAACTAAGAATCCCAAAAAGGTTCAT
>NW_011107264.1:0-343 GCF_000146605.3 Meleagris gallopavo
GCAGTCACTTCCTTATAAAAAGAGAAAAACATCCAGGCTACCAATTCTAGAATCTCTTCAGCAACAAAAAGTAGTTTGTACTTCCCTCAAAATGAAAATAATTCCATTTCTGACTATGCAGAAATGTCTCACAGATAGTATTAAATATACATGTCTTTTTTTTTTTAAATCTGAAAAGCGTATTCTTTCACCCAGCCACGTGCATGGCTGCACATCGATGAGCACACTAATTTGATTTTCAAGAGCAATAGTACAGATGAAGTACACCTTTGCAAAAACACTGATTTTTTTTAATATTTCAAGCCTTAGAATAATATTTTATATATATATATATATATATATA
>NW_011107265.1:0-539 GCF_000146605.3 Meleagris gallopavo
CAGCGGAGCAGTGCACTCCATGTCTTGAGCTATGTGGGACACCTTGGAAGCACCCGACTTCCCAACACGTCGGGGCTGGTGGGCTTTTTGCTCCTGAGGTTACGCTGGCCTTGTATTTAGATACCACAGAAGGGTTAGTAAGCGACTGGTGAGTCTGACTTCAGGTTTTCTAATAGATCTCAGGAAACTGTTGTAAAATTGGGTGTACATCTGAGAGCATTTCCAACTTAGGAATGATTCCAGCATTTGGCTGAGTGTTAGGGCTGCACTCGTGCTTCTTACGTACTTTTTTTTTTTTCCTGGATAAATGCTAGACTGGTGCTGCTGGAAGTGTGCAATTGTTCAGCACGTACTTCTTCCTCCTTTCTTTAATTTGAGGATTTGTTTTGACAGCTAAAATTCTGGTGGTTTTCTGGTATTCTGCTGTAGTAGAACCTAAGAACAGATGTCGTAGCAGAATGTTTGTGTCCCCTTTTGAATAGTGAAAATTCAATTTCTCCATTAACTCACAGTTGTCCCACCCAGATTTGTACTTTTTT
>NW_011107266.1:0-600 GCF_000146605.3 Meleagris gallopavo
CATGCATTACACTTTGTTACTCTTACAAGAGATTGTTTTTTCATCATCACATCTACCAAGGAAGAACTGGCAACAGAGAGCTGCAGAGTCCAGGAGGTTTTTCCACACAAGTGTTTGTACTGCCATGGTGGAAGTCAGTGGTTTTTAGGGAAAACGCTCTGTGGATATATTCCACATTTCCTTTAACCACTCACATGACTTTTAGGAACGGAGTCATTCCAAGGTGTACGCATTACAACCGACACCTGATTTCCAAATCCGCAGGCGGAAAACACAGGAGATTAAAATTCCTCCATATTAAACAAAGGCATTCATTTTATCCAGTAACATACTTCCTCCATCTGTCTGCCAAAGTAAGTTTCTCAGGAAAGGTCAAATGGCAATTCAGCCCAGTTCATACAGCCATCGTGGCCTCGATCAAAAACAAGCCTGTATTTAGCCCACTTCCAGTTGCCAGTAAATCTCCCTTTTGCACTCCTCAGCAACCAACACATGAAAAAGGGTAACAAAGTACCACTAATAAAGCACAGGGAAAAATAATTCTATAGAGGGAAATGTATTGCAACACCACTGTCTCTTGTCCTGCACCTGATCTTAGTT
>NW_011107267.1:0-411 GCF_000146605.3 Meleagris gallopavo
AAGATCTTATTTCAGTGTCCAGAATTATGGACTTAAATTATGTTTATTTTCTATCATAGTATTTCATGCTTAAAGAGAAAGATCTCTGAAGGTAATCCATAATTTTTAAATTTATATTTAAGTAGAGATTTTTTTTAATTTTTTTTTTTTCTTGGTGCATGTCAAGGAAGAAATGGCTTGAGCTCAAGCTGTGATTAAAATGTTTCTTTGATCATCTCTAGTGTAGCCCACAGTGAACCTGAAGAAGCAGTAAGGCTGTTAAACAAGGTAAAATATAGTAATGTACACCTTTTCTGACATGTAGTTTCCCAGTTTTGTAATCTCATATAAGTAAACCCAGAAATCTATGTCAAGGTCTTGGGGGACTCACTAATGAAATAGAAAATCTTCCAGCAGGAATACACAAGCATG
>NW_011107268.1:0-452 GCF_000146605.3 Meleagris gallopavo
CTGAAGGAAATATTTACAGGTGAAAAGCTACTGATTAATGCAGCCCTGCACATGAGCTGCTTTGGAAAACTCCATTGGATTAAGTGTGATGGTCTCTGACTGGGTGCTCCAAACTCAGAAACAAATATGTAGGATACGTAGTGCGGTCTTGGACATCAAACGCACTGTAAAAGTGCACCATACTCCTGATGAAAATTTCTTGGGGCGTTCATTAACTCTAACAGCTTTTAAAAAATGAGCTATCTTTTTTCTTTCATATCCTGATTACTCTGCTCTAAAATAACAAGCTAATTTCTCCATTTCCTGCAGAGAAACATAAATTGGAGCATTCATCCAATTTATCATATGCCACTCTGAACTAGAAGTGGAAAAAATATAGAAGGAAGAAAGATGTGGAGTCAGAGCAAATTGACTAAGAATGTTAATATTTGTGGGTTTAATAAGACATTTTT
>NW_011107269.1:0-392 GCF_000146605.3 Meleagris gallopavo
AAGGCCATCTAGTCCAACTCTCCTGTGATGAACGGGGACACATACGGCTAGATCAGGGTGCTCAGAGCCCCATTCATCCACCACCAATCTGGGCAACCTGATTTGAAGAATCAAGACTAGTTTTTTCCTACTGCACAAATGTTTTCCAACCTCTTTAGTTATATTTGTTCCTACTGTGGTTCTTGAGAAGTTGTACATTAACTCCTTTGATGTTCAGGAAGTAATTAAACTAAATTGTTTGCCAATATTAATTTTCTTCTTAACTAATATTATTTTTATATGGTAGTGGGTGTTGTTCATTTTTTTTAATTTCCTATTTCATTAGGTGCTTTATAAGGAGATATAATTTCTCTTTTCAGACCTCAGTTTACAAAGCTACATGAATAATGTTT
>NW_011107270.1:0-476 GCF_000146605.3 Meleagris gallopavo
CCAGAGGGCTGCATCTTGCAGTACTCCTTGGGGTGGTGGTACCCAGTGAGTGCTGGGGTGGCTCGTGCCCATCCTGTGCACTCCCTATGTCGGTCTCCTGTCTCCTTACCCTTTTCTGAAAGTGCTGCTGGGCTCTGCTAGAGTGTCTCTGCTTGTTCTGTTTCCTTTATCTCTGTACTGCAGCTGAAGCTCATTTTGATTTGATTCCCTGAAATGCAGGCTGAGTATCAGCTGTTGGGGAGGGAGGAGAGGAGAGGGCTGAAGCCTTCATCTGCATGTTGCTTGCAGAGAGCTGTTTGCATATTGCACATGAAATGAAGTCTGTCACCATATTCTATTTACAATTGATTTCTCACTTTTAGTACTGTCTGTTCTCATCAGTTGCTGTGTTTCTGTGAAAATGTAGTTTAAAAAGACTAATAAAATAGCTGGCTTCAGAAAGCCTGCCTTCTATTAAAGGTAATTAGAGCTTGAAT
>NW_011107271.1:0-435 GCF_000146605.3 Meleagris gallopavo
AACTGGCAGAGCCTGATCGGTAAGCACCCTCGTTGCCCGTCAGCTGTTGGCTGTGGCGCATCCTCTCCTGCACAGCCGTGCCCTGTGTCTCCCCAGTGACTCTGGGCAGAGGCTGACCCTGCAGCAGGGCAGAACTTGCCATGGCAGAGGTGCGGGCTGCTGCGCACCTTGCCGCTCCTTTTAGCAAACACCAGCTCAGCTCCTGTGAGAGCAAAGCCCATGTGGGGGAGCGGGAAGCTGCTCCAAAACCTCAAGTCCTCACATGGGCCTTGGGAACTGAAGAGCACGGTGGGAATGCCACTGCAAGAGCAATGCCAAGCAGAGCACCGTTGCTTAGGGGCAGGCTGCACGGGCTTTGCCTTCTGGAGCATCAGTGGCAACTTCCCTGGCTCTGGAGGCAGTGCTGCTGAGGCAGCATCACTACCGCATTCTGTC
>NW_011107272.1:0-418 GCF_000146605.3 Meleagris gallopavo
ATGAATAACTACATCCAACATAGAGCAGGTCACATTAGAAGAATTGCTTCTATGGAAAAAGTAACTTATCTGTTCAGCTGTATCCTCTTGGGTACTCCAAGAATTTCCTGATGTTCTTTCAGATTCTTCTTCAGTCCTTCTCAGCATTTTAAACATTTCTACCTCCTGACCAAAGACAACACTGCCATTCTGGTTTCATGCATCACCCCTGCTGCAGCACTGCCAAGCATTCAAAAATATGACACAAGTTCCTATGAAGAGTTTCAAACTCCTTAGAAGAGCATGTACTTGTGTCAGCCACCATTCTCCAAGTCCAGCAAGTCCTTCTTGAGTTCCCAGCTCATCAGTCCTTTCTAGAGCTCTGCTGAGCATTCACCTCCCTCTACTGGCTCCCCAGACCAGGTACATCTCCCTCTTG
>NW_011107273.1:0-502 GCF_000146605.3 Meleagris gallopavo
TAGGTAGAAGTTGGGAGTTTATAAAATAAAAACTGAATAGCAAAGGAAAAGGTGCCAAAAACTCCCTGTAGCCTATTAGGGATGTTTCTATTGCTATCGATTTTTACATGGAAAGCGCTTGTATTCTGCAGTAATGTTGCCATTATAAAACTCTTACATCAGGGTTTGTTGGCAGGCAAAGTCCAGATTGTTTTCAAAAGCGTGGATGTTTGTGCAGCTGTTAAAACTCAGACATAGTTTGTGCCTCAGAGTACATGAAGTATTTCAGCTCAAAACTCTTCATTCTGGAGAATGCAGAGAAGGTAGAAGCAGATCACTGCCCTTGGTTTGTCAGTCACAGATTCCACTTGGTGGTGGAATGAAGATTTCTCCAAGTTTTGTAGTATTTCGTTGAGTATTTCATGACATATCCGCACTGAAGTTCAAAAGGTTTTTGTGCCTGTGCTCCCATGCTCTCCTTGGCTTCATTAGGAAAGGTATCGTGATTATTAATTAATGACCC